>NW_008583051.1:0-238 GCF_000691845.1 Merops nubicus | reverse complement strand
AATTACCCCCCGCCATTTCTAGCAGCCTGCCCCAGCAACACAAACCAAAGCAAAACAAACCCACCAACTACCCATACCACCGTTTTTCTCGGTCTTGGTCCTATCGGCCTCAGGCAAAACAACAAGATCAACCCCACCACCACCACCTTCGCCCTAGCAAAGCCCCGGGACGCCAACGCCTGTACCGGGACCGGGCCGAGCCCACCAGCAGCCGCCCCGTCCCCATCCCGGCCAGAGC
>NW_008583050.1:662-881 GCF_000691845.1 Merops nubicus | reverse complement strand
GGAGGGGGTTGCCTGCCTGCCATCCTGCCTGCTAACCTGCCTGTCAGCACCCTGTCTGCCATCCTGCCTGTCACCACCCTGCCTGCTACCCTGACTGTCACCCCCTCACCACCCTGACTGCCACCCCACGCATCACCCGTGAGCTCAACACTGCTCTCATCCCGTCCCATGCCCAGCTCTTTCCATCCCTATCCCCATCGCCATCCCCAACCTGTGCCA
>NW_008583050.1:0-238 GCF_000691845.1 Merops nubicus | reverse complement strand
CCAGCTGAAGCGGCGGGACCCACGCCAGCCCCTCACTCTGAGACCACAGCCCCTGGGGGGGGGTCACTCTGTGGGGCTACCCCAAATGTCCCCCCCAAAACTGGCGACTCCATCTCCCACTGCAGGAAACCGGCTACACGGGCCCCTGACTGGGGTAAACTGGGGAGCAGATACCAGCAGGCAGGAACTCCCCTTGGAAAGGGTGTGCCAAACGCTTCCAGGAAGAACCCCAAAGGGC
>NW_008583049.1:0-12570 GCF_000691845.1 Merops nubicus | reverse complement strand
TAGCCTGGGATAAATATCCTGGCAGAGGAGAAGCTGTGGGTCCAGCAGTGTGGATGGAGATGCTTTCCCACCAGACCCACCACTGTTGGGTGTCCTTGGGGGTGCTCTCTGCCTTTATCTGCCACCCTGGAGGGTGACTGAGAAGAGGATGCTGCTCATCGTTTCCATCTCAGCCTTATCTCTCATCTTGCTGTCTCCAATTACCTTCTCTTCCTCTTCTCTACCTGTGCTGCTGCCTAGGAGGTCCTCTCCTCAACCCACACCTCCACCCACAGCTCTATCTATCTGAGCTGGCATCTCTTCTGGCTTCCTGCAGGAAATGAGCTGCTGGGGGAGCATATGAACCTGAACTGAAACACTTTGAAATGTAAGAAGCAGAAGGTCAAAGACTCTGAAGGCAACTGAAAGACCCAGATGAGGCTCTTGGGGCCAATGAACTCCTGCAACTCAACAGCTTGTGGGGTTGCCTCTGCTGGGGAGCTCTTTGAGGAGGTCCAGATTGTCCTGCCTCTCTGAAGGTGGTGTGCCAGTGGTGGTGTCCCCTCTGCTGTGCATCTTCTGCAGCCCACACCACCCGTGGCCTCTCTTGCCCTTGGGAAAGAGCAGTGAAGGAGAAGTCCCACCCCTGAGCCAGGCAATTGCTCTGTTGTGTCTTCACAAAACAGCCAACGAGATAATGTTGGGTCTCTCCACCTAGACCTTGATGTGCAAGGAGAAGCTCTGGCCCATCGTAGGGCCACCAGAAGCTATCTGAAGGCATCTGTGCTCTCCTTTTGGCCTTCACCTTCCACGACATGACTGAAACCAGCCTTGATGTGAATTTTAAGAGGGAGGAGATGGCACCAGGCTGCTCTTCCTCCCTCATCTCTCCTCCTGGCCACCCGACCTGTGTTTACCAGGCTGGATTTTCCCCGTGCTTGTCCTCACCTACCTTCATCCCTGGCAAGAAGTCACCCAGCAAAGTCCTGTTGGATGTTTCGTGCTGTTGCACATCTGATCTGAACCAAAATCTAGTGGTTTTTTCTTCTAGAATCATAGAAATAATGGCTTGATAGTTTTTATCTTAACTACTTGTCGGATGGGAGCTCGGCGACACCGATTTAAAGGGATTTAGCTCTGACCTTAAAGCCTGGTGGGCTGCAATTTTCTGATTAATTCTTCCACCAACCACAGGGGTAGAAAAAAATCCATCTGGCCTCACCTGCTAAAGATGCAAGGAGTCAACCTCCATGGAGAACCTCGACCACAGGGCTTGGCCACTCGTGGCTGGTGCTGGAGCTTTTCCACCATCACCTGCCTCTTCCTGGGGTGTTTCCTCCTGCTCAGCCCCCTCCAGGCTTCATGATCATTTAATTATCAGTCCTTTCTCCAAAATATGAACTCTGATTTGATGCTGTAATCAAATCAGGCCTGAAGGATGTTGAGGGGAAAGCTGAAAAGCTTTCTAATAATGAATCAAGCCACAGGGATGAATTGCCCTGACCTGTCTGAGATGGGTGGACTGAAAATACAAATTATTACCTTAAAAAACCAAGCTCAGGAGGAGGGGATTTATCAGCCTGGGGGGTGTCCAGCTCTGTGTCCTGCCTTGGACAGTGAGATTTCAGCCCAAGGTGGAGGAAACCCCTGGGCTGGGTTGCATTGGCTCTGCTCTGGCAGAATTTCTCCTTGACCCAGCTCGTGGTACCCTGCAGCACCACAGGTTGTCTCTTATGGTCTTTAATCCTATCCCAACTCATTTGGGGAAGGTGGACTGCCTTCAAGGGAGCTTTCCCTAAAAACCATGGGGTTTTATGAGGGTGGCAATGCTCCCAGCAGCTTTCTCCTCATTATTTTTTCCTCCTCAGCCCCCTGATCTCACCCTCTTCACTGCAAAACTCCCTTCCCCACTTTCCCTGAGCAGCTTCAGGCAGACTTTAATCCTGTCTGCCACTTCTGAGGAGAAGCAGCCAGGACTAAACCATTCCCTCAGGCTTAGTTTTCATCTTTTCTGGGGCTTCTCCTCCCCCTGCCCCATCCACTCCAGCATCTGTGCTGCCTCCAGCTGCTGAGCCAGCATTTCTCCATCTGCTCAGCGTTACACCAGGGTCTTATCTGTTCCTCCCCTCTCCTCAGGCTGATTTGAAACCCATGGAAGTGCAGGAAAAGTTCAACCTCTATTTTCCAAGGAGCTTTTTGCTGCTTGCCCCCTCCCTTAACCTGCTGGGAGGCTCCTACCTTGCTGAGGTCCCCGTGTAGCTCCTGCTGGAGTCGTTCCACTGAGATTATTTTCTGTTCCCTGCAAAATTTTTCCACTTGTCTGCTTGCCCTTTTTCCTCTTGCATCATTAATAAAGGACTTGCATCCTAAAATGGCCTCTCAGGGACGTCCTATTATTATATTATTTATACGTTGAGGATGAACTCTTGATTCCATTTCTCCTTTTCTCTGCCTTAATAAGCTTTTAATACTCCATGGAAGTTAAACAATCCCCCTTTGGCTATTTGGTTTCCTTAAAAGCCTCTTTGATTGGCCTTTATCAAAAAAACCCTGAGGAAAATGTATTAACTGTTCTCCACCATCCACTAGTTTGTTGACTTAACAGGGGACAAAGGAGAGATTTTTTTATCCCCTCCCTGTGGATTTGAAGCAGACAGGTGGGGTTTAATTCTACCTTTAATTATTATTTCCACTTGTTTGCCATGTCCAGAAGCTGTTAGAGCTCCTCAAAGGGGTTTTTTCAAACGTGGTCAGGTGAATCATTTCATTGCTGAAAAATGCAGGTTTGGGGTTGATGAAGATTAGTTGGAAATTCTTCCAAAGGTATAAGAAATAATACTGAAAAACCTTTTTTTGGCATGTGAAAAGTGTGTTTCCTTCTGCAGCTTTTCAAGGGAATATTTTAATTTCTCTTTTTTTAAAAAACATAAATCAAGGTGAAGTGTTTTAATTTGCTTCTCCAGATCCTATTAATGAGTTTGTAGGGTTTTTATTTCTTTTCAATAGCAACTGGTTGAAATCGGAGAGGGAGAAATTTCTTCTTTCACCCTCCTGAGTGCCAAGAGTACCTGGTACAAGAGTACCAAGGGACACATCCTAACCCAAGGGGTTAGTCTGCTCTGAAATCTTCCTCATCTCAAGGGAGGTGATGCACTGAGCCCATTGCCTTAATCTCTCCCCTAAAAAAGGGCATGGAATGCTCCAGAAGGTACCTACCAGAGATGGTCACACACTGTGCACTGTAGAACCTGGCTGGGCTCATGGCCCATATCCAAGGGAAACTCCCTGGAAATCGTTTTCCATGGGATGGGACCACAGTGCTCCTTTCCTTTCCTTGCCTCCTTCCCAGAAGGGTGTCCTCATGTGAAGCAAGGTCAGGAGGAAGCCCCTGTGGGGAAGCAGAGAGCCTCACCCACCCTTCTCCTTTCTTTCCAGGTCCTGTTGTGCGAGGCCAACTCTCCAGGCAGCTCTCCAGGCAAGGCAGCGTGCCAGGTAACCCAAAAACCCCACCAGGGGTGACCTAGGGCAAACCTGGGAGTGGGTGAGGGTCTTGGTGAAGGTGGGAGCTCAGGTCTCCCTGGGCAAGGAGGCAGCTAGAGGATTTGGGAGTCTGTAGTGGTTTTGGGCTACTCGTGATCTCAGGTGGCCCAGGGCTTGGTCTCACTGGCCACAAGAGCCTCCTCAGTGGCTCCAGCACCCATGGGATATCATCTAAACTGTTGTCTTCATGGGAGAAACCAGACTTGAGACCACAAGTGGAGCTGAGCCAACACCTTTCAGTGGGGACTTGGGAATCTTCCCAAATTTTGGGGTTTAATCCCTTCAAAAGGGGGTCAGAGCTGAAGGAGAGACAGCCACCTCTCCTCTCAGCCTTTGGACTTCGAGCAGGGGCATTCAAGGAGATGTTCCAGAGAGCATCTGCAGGTGTGGAGATGCTGGCCAAGGAGGGGGTTGGACGTTGCTGTGCCTCACTGGAAAGCAGAACCTCCCTCTTGCTCTGCTCAGCCCGTGCTTGGCTCCCAGAGCTGCCCAGGGAGGTGTCACTCTGCACGTTCCTCAGCTCTGGGGAAAGGCCACGGTCCAGAACCACAAAGAGGCACCACCCGGAGGACTTCACGCTCCAAAAAGGAAATGGAAAGGGGGGAAACTGCAGCTGCAACGTGGAAAGGAGAATTCCCAGGGCTGGCTTAGGCTCTGGGAGACTTTCCAGGGAGGGATATCTTGGCCTCAGACTCTCCTTGAGCAGGAAAAGCTGCAAAGAGTGGGAGAAAGGTGAGGTGGGAGGGAGACTTTGCAGGCTCTGTCTTTATTTGGATTAAGTGTTCTTAGCTGTCTGCAAATTGCTCCCTCTCTCTGTGGCTCTCTCTTGGAAAGTGAGAATGACTCTTGGCTGTCTGCTCTGGCTGGAGAAGGAATATTTGGTTGCTGGACCCCTGGCATAAGGGTGGGTCAGCTGGACTCAAGGGTCCACCTAGTGTGTCTCTGATTTTGGCAGAGCTTAGCTCCCCAAGATGACCCCAAAAGAGAAGGGAAAGCCAAGAAGTGTGGTGCAAGCCTTCGAGAGGCAGATGCTCCCCAGGAGCACCAAGAGCAGAGCACACCAGGGACCTCACTGTGCTGACTGACCCCAAAAGGACTCCCAGAGGAAGGTCAAACTGGACAGAGCTTCTGTAAGATGGAACATAAACTTCTGGAAGGAGGAGAAAGAAAGGACACCTCCCCTTCTCTTCTCACCCAGAAGCTTGGATGAAGGAAATGTGGGTCCATGCTACACATCTGGACAGGCAGTGCCCTTCCTGGGCAACCTTCTGCCTTTGGGGAGTTGAAGCCCTTTGCTTTGCTTACCCAAAAGGGAAACTCAGCTCTTCCCTTTGGTGTTGAGCAAAAAAAAACCTGGCTTGGCATGAGGAAAAGATTCCAGCTTCTCTTCCCTCTGATATATTGAGCTGCCATGATTCCTGTCTACCATCCTCCTGGAAACTGGGACCTGGGGAACACCTTTCCCACCTTGTTGACTCCCCAATGAGTGCTGCCTTGATGCCCCTGAAGGAATCTCCCCCTGGGCACCCTGGGGTCATGGGCAGGGATTTGTTGGGGGTTTTTTTTGCCAACTGGGGAGCCCAAAGAAGCAGAACTTGGTTGGGGACCTGCCATCCATAGAAAAGGGCCAAGTGTGGCTGAGTTCTAGCAGAAGACAGCAAGGTCAGGCAGGCTGAACAGATTTCCTTGGAGATAGCAAGGAGCTTGTGGAAATGTTGAGCCAAGACAATGTTCTCCTTTCTACCACCTCCTCGTTGCTGAAATGGACTTTTCAGGCATTCTGGCTGAAGCTGTGAGGGGAAATAGCTCAAGGAATGGACCTGTGTGGCCCCAGAAGGTAGGATGTGAAGTTTTAGCTCAGGAAAAGGGGTTTCCTCTCAACCCTGGGCAGGTCTTGGTGCATCCTGACCTCCACGTCCATGCTTGGGAGGTGGGAGGAGCATTGACCTTCTCACCACGGGACAGACAGACCCAAGGTGTTTGGCATCAGCAGGCAAAGGTGACTCTGCTCTGGTGGCCTCACCCCTCACGTGGTGTCAGTGAAACCAGGAGGACTTCTGCTTTATTTGCTGGAATCTTCTGCTTCCTTGTGGAAAGAGATTGGCAGGCAACCAAATTCTTATTTCTTTAATAACCACCTCATCCTGATGGATGGACAAGCCAGGATCTGGGTTCCCTCAAGCCCTGCTCTGCCTCCAGCTGAAGGTTCAACTCCTGGACTCCACTGCTCCCCTCTCTTCTTCTGCCCATGGCCAAAGAAGGATTTAACCCAGGACTAAGACCAGGAGCACCAGCCAACTGCAAGGTCCTGAGTTCAGCCAGCGAATGACTGAGGAGGACTTTAACCACCATTTAATGCTTCCAACCTGGCCATGAAGGAGCTGGGACATCCAGCCAGCCTGGATATTGCACATATGGCACCAGTTAGAGCAAGATGAGCTAATGGTGTTGGAGTCATTGCTGTGAACACATGCCTGGAGCAGCAAAACTCCCAAGATTCTGTGTTCTATGGAAGAATGATGATTTTAGGGTTTTTTTTTCACTCATGAGATCAAAGTCCAGACCTGACTCTGCTCCTGCATCCCTCTGTGACCAGGGGCATCAGGGATATTGGGTTCTTCCCCATCATCAGCAAGTGAAATCCTGGATGCTGCAGATCAGGCAGCTCTCCTGGCAGGAATTCCTCATCCATCCCAGGCAGCAGGGAATCTTTCCTGGCAGGAATTCCTCATCCAGGCTCAGGCAGCAGAGAATTCCACCCCACGGATGCCCTGGGCAGCTGGGGCAGCTCCAGATGTGTGCAGCATGACCACAGAAACGGGACAAATCCTGCCCAGCAGGAGGAGGGTGTGGAGAGCAGAGGAAGCCCAAGGGGCACAGAGGCTGATTCCAGGGGTGTGGAGGTGAAGGGCTTGCCTGTTATCCTCCCAGAGGACTCCTTGCCAAAAACAAAATACCCCATTAATCCTATTTGTGAAGAAGACCTGGAGTTTGCTGCTTCAGCTGTGGCTCCAGGCCATGAAGCAAAACTGTTCATACCCTGTCCTTTGAGTGGTTGACAAACTTCATTCATTTAACCAAAAGGGAGAATGAGAGTGAAATATTAAGTAGAACTGGATGGAAACACTGAGATGAAGCAGGTCCCCATTGCCACGGGTTTAACCTCAACTAGATCCCTGAAATTGGTCAAGTTTCCCCCAAATTTAGAAGGAAATCAGACATTCATGTTTGCACCACGTCCAAATGCCTTTAGATTTTTTATTTATAGGGTGAATCACTAAAAAAAAGACATTTTAATAGCTCAACTAGTGATGCTGGCAGGGATTTTGATTTTTTTTCAGCATCTTCCTTTGCAGAGAAGGATGAAACTCTTTGTTCCAGCCTGGTCCAAATCCAGGCTTCCGATCCCGGAAAGTCCTTACAAAAATGGAAACTCCAGCTGTTGTTTTAAACAAAATGAGGATTAATGAAGTTGTCGTGGTGGAGGAGGCCGAGCAGAGCACAGAGCCCTCTGCCAGCTCGCAGGGGAGGTGGGGGGTGGCTGCTTTCCCTTGGTGGAGGTGTCAGGAGGAGGGACAGATGCTTTCTCCTCCCAGCTTGCCCCACCTCCCCTTGCAGAGCCTGAGGGGTTCACCCAAAAAATGCCTGAGAACTGAGGAGGGTGCTGGAAGATGAACAAACTGTTGGAGAGATCCCCCCAAATTGTGCTCAGAGTTTGCAAGGAGAAACCCCTCACCCTCTGCTGGCCCTCTGCTGCTGCTTCTCCACCTCCTCCTCCTCTTCCTCCTCCTCCTCCTCCCAATCCTATTAGTTCAGAGAGGGATAGAGCTATAAGAGGCAAAGCCCATCTTTAGCAGCACTGCTGACAGCTTGCCTTTTAAATCTTTGCTAAGCAGGGGCTGGCAGAGCCACTCTCAGCTGCACCACGCCACGGGGGAAGCAGAAACCCAGTGGCCTGAGCCCTGATGAAGGTCTCCTGGATGCTGGGCAGGTACCTAGAGGACCTCAGCTATTAAAAGGCAGTGGAGGAGCCCCAGTGTTGCAGTTCTGACCCCATCAAAAACTCCTTCCTCCCCCACTCGTGTTGCAGGACCTCAATTCCACACCATGTTCACTTGTCCCTCAGGGAGGTGGTGGCTGATGTTCTCCATGCCCTGGGATGGAGGGCATCTGTCCTCCCAGGAGAGAGGGGACAGGTCTGCCAGGAGAGCTCAGAGAGTCAATTAGGTTGGAAAAGACTTTTAAGATCATCAAGTCCAACCATTCCCCCAGCACTGCCAGGTCCCCACTGCCCCACGTCCCTCACACCACATCTCCACAGCTTGGAAACCCCTCTAGGACTTCACCACCTCCCTGCAAAGCTTGTTTGAGGGCTTCAAAACCCTTTGGGAGAAGAAATTTTTCCTTGCATCCAACCTAAACCCCCTCAAGGGCAACTTGAGATCACTCCCCAGGGCTGCTGGGTGGCTGAGCTCTGCCCTCTTCATCCCACACAGCTCCTAGAAGGATCTGCAGGGGTTCCTTGGCGTTGAATTTGGCTCAGACCTCCTCCAGATCTCAGCTTTGGTCTGCAGACAGCCCCTCTGCTTAACTGGGTGCAAAAATAGCCACTGTGGGACCTTAAATAGAAACCTGGATAGACCCACTGGCAGACAAAGACCTTGCCAGGGTCCCTAGGTGGAGATGGTGGTTGTGGGGAGTAGAAGGCCATGGTTACAGCTTGGGTCAGGAATTGGCTCTCAGAAGCCACAATCCATGACGGTGGCCAGAGGCATGGAGCACGCAGGGATTCTGCTGCCCTCTCCTGGAGGCAGCATCTTCCTCTGGCCTCTTGCTGGATCCTGGAGGTCCAGCATGGATGGCCAAGGTGTCTCCAAGGCAATCCCCTGACGTCTTGGCTCCTGGCAGCCACAAGCCACCAGCCAGTGGTCTTTGGGAGGCTGGTGCCCCCGAGTTCCACCCCTTGCTCCCCAGGGAGAGGTGGAGAAGGTTTTGGTTGCTCACCAAGTCAGGATCAGCTTGGCCAAGGGCTGCTGAGGAGCAGAGGTGACTGAGGAAAGGCTTTGAGCATGAAGGGCTTTATCTGGAGCAGAGACTCAGCAGCTCTCCCCTGAGGAAGCTCCACGTAGCTGCTGTCTGGGGGCTGAGCAGGGCTCCAGACTTTGGAAGGAGCAAGCTCAGGCTTTGTCCCCAGCATGCCACACGAAGTCACCATCTCACATCCTCTTCTTTGGCTCTTGCTGTTTTATTTTAGGGAGCTCCTGTTTTCACCTACCTGCTCCTCAGCCTTCAGAAATGGAGCCCAGCCCCAAAAAACCCATGTCTTCCTCCGAGCCCATCCTGGATCTCAAGACAGACCCTGCAGAAGCACTTCCAGGTGAGAAAAACCCCAATTTTCTGTCCTCTCCTCATGCTTCACTTGTTATTGGAAAACCTACCCCGGGCCAGATGTTCTGCTGATGTAAATCAGGATGGCTCCGTTGGCTTCAGTTACAGCAGCTCGCAGCATCTGAGGCCCTGGCTCTGCACCCTCACCAGAACCTGACCTCTCGTGGCTGGAGCTGTCCTGCTGTGCCAAAATTGAGTGTTAGAATTGCCTAAAGCTGGAGTCCCTGCACTCAGAGCACGGCCAAGTGAAGCCATCGTGCAAAGTCTTCCTCCCACAGAGCTGCTGTTCGTCACAGAGTTGTTGGAAAAGAATTTTAAGGAGGTTGGAAAAGAATTTTAAGGTCATGGAGTCCAACCACCCCCCAGCCCTGCCAGGTCCCCACTGCCCCGTGTCCCTCACCCCACATCTCCACGGCTTGGGAACCCCTCCAGGGGTGGGGACTCCACCACTGCCCTGGGCAGCCTGGCACAGCCCTGGGCAACCCTCCAGGGCAAGAAATTGTTCCTCAGGGACAACTGAAACCTCCCCTGGGGCAACTTGAGGCTGGTTCCTCTTGCCCTGTCTCCTTTCTTGGGAGAAGAGCTCCAGGCTCCTGTCAGGAGCTGTGCAGAGCCAGAAGGTCTCCCCTGAGCCTCCTTTGCTCCAGGCTCAGCACCCCCAGCTCCCTCAGCTGCTCCTCCCCACACTTGGCCTCTAGGTCCAGGGCTTTAGGAGGCATCTCCCTGTTCCTCCAGAGAAACTCCTCCAGCAGATCATTCTCAGAAAGGGCTTTAGGAGGACCTGGGATCTCTCAGCATCAGGGGCAAGCAAAACTCCTCCCTAGCCATGCCAGAGAAGGCAGCAGGAGCTGGGAGACCCTTGGAGGGGAGGGATTTGCTGCTGCTGCTGCTTCTGCTTCCCCTGGGAGTGCCAGACCTGAAGCAGATCACCTTGGATGCCAAATTAACCAGTGATATTCTCACTTGGGCGCCCATCCAGCTCTTCTGGGGTGAGGAGGAAGGAATGTTTGGCCTGCACAGACTCACCCCGAGGAGGAGATGGGGTGTCAAGCTGCCAGCAGAGCTCGTACCCTTCCAAAACAGCAAACAAAAGGTGTGTTTGGGAATCAGGGCTCTGCTGCTGCCCCTTGAGGATCCATGCCTAGCTTTCTGCTGAGCTTGGCACCTTCTGCCAAGGGCTCCAGGGCTCCCTGGAGACCCAGCTCAGTGCTGGTGGGCATTGCCAGAGCTGAGTGGCAAGGTCTGGGTACCAGCCTGGGAGCAAAGCTGGTTGGCAAGGCTGCACATGAAGCTCCTGGTGCTATCTGCTGGCTGGATTGGGGCCACCAAACAGGGAGCTGTAGAATATACAAAGCAGAAGCAGAGCCTGTGCTGATAAATAGATAGATCTGTGGATCTCTTGCTCCACAGGGCATAGAAAGAACCCTGGGTTCTAACAGAGAAGCTGAAAAGCAGAGTCCTGGCAGCCCTGGGTCCTGCTGGAGTTGCCATAGCAGTTAATCCCTTCACACCAGCCACCAAAGCTGCAGATTTAGCAGCTGCCCTGGCTGGCACAGCCACGGCTCAGGGCTCTGCCGTGGGCAGAGAGGGACAAAGACATTTATTTATCCCCAGTCTTGTCCTTCTTTGATAAAATCAGGGAGATTAGAGCCAACCAGGAGAGCAGGCGCCAGATTTTTTGAGCTCAGCTTGACTTTTCAATAAACCATTCAGGCAGAGGCAAGACCTGAGACTGGGGGGCTCTAGGAGCTCGTGTAGAAGCAGCTGCTTTGTGCCAGGCGTGGGGAAGCTGCAGGTAGATCTTGGTGGGCATCCAGCCTCTCTTGGTGGGCATCCAGCCTCTCCTGGCCACCACCAGCCATCAGATGACTCGAGGCAGACCCAGCCTGGCACCTTCCAGGAGAAGTTGCTCTTAGATATAAAACCTGCAGTGGTTTCCACCATCACCTTCTTTCTGGACACCACCAAAGGTCCCCGTTGCTGGCAAGCTCTCAAGTAAGAGCTAATGAGAAACACTTTGAGGAAGGAGTAAATCCATTTACTCAACCCACTTTTGGGACAAGCAAAAGTTAAAGTCAACTCTTTAGGTCCCTGACCCCCTTCTCCAGGCACACACAAACTACACAAGTTCTTCACTGTGGAGCTGGTGAGATCTTGGCCCGGGTTGCCCAGAGAGGTGGTCACTGCCTCATCCCTGGAACCATCCCAGGGGAGGCTGGATGGAGCTCTGAGCACCCTGCTCTAGCTGGGGATGTCCCTGCTCCCTGCAGAGGGGTTGGACAGGATGGACTTGAAAGGTCCCTTCCCACCCAATGATCAGAAACAGTGTGAGATGCCCAAAGCTCTGCTTCTACCCATGCTGGGGCTTTCCCTCTGACCCCCAACTCTCTGCTCGGCTGCCTGGGATGGGCTCAGATGCTTTGGGTTGAGACAAAAGATGAAGAATCTACTCAGGGGAAATTTGGGCAACTGCAGCAAAGGGTGGGAAAGGAAAGGTGCTTTTTGAGGGCAACACAGTCTGAGCTGAAGATGCCCCAGGGATGAACCTCTTCCCCTGAACCTATCAGGACCTTACAGCTCCCTTCAGTGGAAGGACACAGAGAAGCAAACCCAACACTGAGCCTCCTGCCATGCACCGAGTTCACCTCCCCATCAAATGACGTAGGGAAAACTCAAATGCTCTCCAGAAGAGCAGCAAGGGGCTGGGACAGTGTGTGCTCCCCCCCTGCGAAGCCTCAGCTCGCCCTGTGCCACAGCCCCTTAATTGCCCCCAGCAGGATTCCTGCCAGCACCATGGGGCTGCCTCGGAAGTGTCGCTTCTGAGCTCTAATTGATGCTCTAAAGCAGACAAAAAAACCTCACCCGGGAGGCAAAGCCTGAGGAGAATGACAAAGGAGGAGAAGAATCGCTTTGCACAATGGGTCTCCCAGCTCAGGAGCTGGGGGGTGGCCTAAAGTCACCCCAGGGGCTACAGCCACACATTGCCAGGCTCAGCCTGGCCCCACTGAGGCTCTGAGACTCAGATGGGAGTTCAGCTCAGCCCAGGGAAAAAATGTTGTTTGTCTAAAGCTGCAGGGAAGACGAACAGCAAGGAAATAAGCACCCTGGAAGACCTAGACCTCCTCAGAGTCCAGGGCACTCAGCTGGGTTGGTGCAGGTTGGATTTTAGCCAAGGTGATCCTCACACTCTTTAAATCACCAGCACACAGAAAGAAAATGGGCTCAGCCAAAGAGCCCAACCTTTTAGCTGGGGCTGGGAAGACTCTGGTCTCCCAGGGAGCTCCCTAGACCTGAGTCCTTCATACCAGTCACAGGACATCTGCTGGTGGCCAAGATGAACATCCACCCCTTGACATCTGCTGGATGCTGCCAGTTCCAGCGTGGAGCTGAGTTTCTTCAGCAAGTTCTGCAGCTCCTCCTTGGTTCCAGCTCCCCTCCAGCCCTTGGCTGTTTGGAACCCCACGTGCTCCTGCAGGTGAGCTGTGATGTTGGGCCAGGAGGAATCCTGGGTGTTGGCACCACGTGGAGGAACACAGAAACCTGCTGAGCTCTGTGGTTCTCCTTGAGGGCTAGGTCATGTCTATGTCTCCTTACAAAGGCAGGTAAATTGTTATGGGCAATTAATGAGTCTTTCCAAGACGAGTCACTAAGACTCATTAGCTC
>NW_008583048.1:13308-14049 GCF_000691845.1 Merops nubicus | reverse complement strand
GGGCCTGGTCATTGGCAAAACAGACCCAGCACCCATCCCACGTGTCCTTGGCCTGGGCTCTGTGAGCTGCAGCTTGTGTCAGTCTCCTCCTGGTCCCTGCAGCCAGCACCATGCTGGTGGTCCTCCAGGTGCTCCAGAGGGTTTTCCTCTGGGGCCTGCCAAGGAGGGTTCTGC
Source organism: Merops nubicus (assembly GCF_000691845.1). Lineage (NCBI taxonomy): Eukaryota > Metazoa > Chordata > Aves > Coraciiformes > Meropidae > Merops > Merops nubicus. The sequence goes on along the minus strand of NW_008583048.1, from coordinate 13,875 downwards.
AGTGCTCCTGGGTGCAAGGGGGTGCCTGTGAGGGGATGCACCCCCAGCCACCCAGCCCTGACGGCCCCGGGCTGAGCAGACACATGGGAAGGAGCAGCCCTGCTCCCCAAAACCCCTCCCAGCAGCCTGGGTGCACACCCAGCCTCTCTGAGCTCCAGTCCTTTTGCTCCTCTGATTTAACTTTGTGCTTGTGTCCCGTGGCTCCCGTCCAGGGGATATAGATGGTACCAGTGTGCTGCAAACTAAGTTCCCTGGTACTGTACCAGCAGGATTAGAGGAGATTTGTCATATTTGCTCAGGACTGAGGTGAAACAGAACTGAAGGAGGCTAAGAAATTATGTCAGAGAGTGGACTGTGAAGTGCTGTTGATAGCCCTCGATGGCACCTACTGAAGCATCATCAGCTGTTAAAGTGGAAAGGTTCCTCTTCCTCTTCCTCTTCCTCTTCCTCTTCCTCTTCCTCTTCCTCTTCCTCTTCCTCTTCCTCTTCCTCTTCCTCTTCCTCTTCCTCTTCCTCTTCCTCTTCCTCTTCCTACTACTACTCCTATTCCTATTACACTTCCTCTTT
>NW_008583048.1:0-12850 GCF_000691845.1 Merops nubicus | reverse complement strand
GCACATGCCTCATACTAACAAAGGGAAAAGCAACAGCCAGAACCGAGGGCACGGTGGGCTGCAGCTCCTGCACCCTGGCAGCTGGGTATGGGCCCCCACTCCCCCCAGGCAGCTCCCCACTGCCCCTTGCCTGCCACCCAGCACCAATCTCTGTAGCTCAGTCCCACTCAGCTCATAATTTGCCTCTCAAGCAGCATGAAAAGCAGCAGGAAAGCAGCACGTGAGATTTAGATTTTAAACATTTCTCCCCCAAATTTATCCTGACTGAAGGAAAACTTACTTAAAACCTCTGCCACAGCTGTTCCACACAGCTTTTAACTGCTGGTTTTGAGGGGCTCCTGCTCCCTTTGTGCAAGGGCCGAGACCTGGCAGGGGCCGAAGCTCCCCGAAGCACCAGCAGTGGGGCTGACCCTGCACAGCACCACCCCTCACTCACCTGAGCTTTGCTGGGAGAAGCAGGGTCAGAGCCTCCCTACCACGCAAGGGCTGGTGGAGCTGGTGAAGCACATGAGGATGGGGGTGCTGGGGACACCCCCAGCTTCAGCAGGGCTGGGAGAGCGTGGTGCCCAGCCCAGCAGCATGTGCCGCTCCCTGCTGGGGCCAGCTGACAAATTGCAATGCAGATGCCCATAAATATCAAATGAGTGGTGGCACATCCTTCCCCAGAGCTGCCTCCTGCAGTGCTTCCCTCCACAGCGAGGGCAGGCTGAACGAGTTCAGGTCCTTCCTGGGGAAAGACACTCCCCACGCAGCGCTCCCAGCCTGGCAGGGTGGGACACAGGGAGCAGAGTGGCAGAGCAGGGCCAGGGAGGTCCCACAAAACACAGTTTCCATGCTAAAGGGAAAATGGAGGCTGGCTGACATTTACAGCCACCAGACACCCTCAGCTGCTCGTGATGGACAAAAAGGGAGTCCTGGGGTTGAACTGCACCAAGCAGTTTGGGTGTAACACCAAGAAGGTTTCAGAGCCCCTGGCCACACTATCACACTCAGAGATAGTGCCCATCTGCTGCACAGAGCATTGGAGCATCCACCCACACCCTCAGCTGCCTCCTCCATCCCACTAGCTCCCCAGCTTCCCATGGCTCCCCCACCCCCACCAGCTCCCATCCTTGCAGGTCACTCACACCCCAGTGCTCTGAAATGCCAGGAAGCTCCCCTGCAGCTGGCATTTTGGCAGAGCCTGGCATAGCTGCTCCAGGGCACCCCAAGGATGAGGCAAAAGCCCTGAGCCAGAGCACAGCTCCTCTGGGGTGGCATGCATTGCACCAACCCCACGTTTTCCAGCACTCTTCTCCTCCCAGCCCACAGGGCTGCTGCCCTGGGATTGCTCTTCTCTGTGTCTGGGCCCCACTGTGGGCAGAGCATCCCCTGAGCAGCTTCCCCCAAGCATGGGTGCCTGGGTAGCCCTCAGAGCCACCTGCATGGGCAGCCTGGCCACGGTCCCGATGGCAACATGCAACATGGTTATAGGCTTGACTTTCTAAGGGCATGAGGCCTCAGAGCTCCCACTGACACAGTTAGAACCAAGACATTTTGGTGGGAGCAGTCCCTTGTGCTCATCAATGGATGCTCAAAATGGGGTCATCTGTTAGACCTCGGTGGCAGCCGTGCTGCTGCTCCCCACCTTGCCTCCAGCTGCTGAGCAGCCCAAAGATGTACCCCTGAACCACTGCTGCACCCTCACCAGTGGCTTGGATGGCCCACGGGTCCTCCTTCCCCCAGCCCTGCATGTGCCTGCACATGGCACCAGGACATCTGGAGTGCAGTAGATCCGAAATCTCCAGAGCTGGCCCCGACCCCCATGTCAGCACTGCAGGATGTGGAGCTTCCCAAAAAAACCCAGCTGCTGTGGTGGCCCTGAGGACCTGGGGCCACCTGCTACCCAGCAACTTCAGCCCCATGGCCAAGCCTGCTGATGAGCCCATCATCACCCAGCCTCGCTGCTCACCAGCTGGGGGCTGGATAGCGCTTCCACACAACGTGATGACAGTTATCCAAAACATTTTTGTAAATAATTAGCAAAAAATTAATGCAAAAGTCAGATTTAATTATCATATCAAACCCAGCGTTAATTAGAAAGCAGTGACAGATGGCTCTGCCCCCCTCCCCGTGCCACAGAGCCTCTCAGAAGCACCTCCTCAGTCTGCAGGACACGTGTTGGCAGCTCCTGCTGGGAGCGTGTCCCTCGCAGAGCCTGGGCACTTGCTCCCTGGCTCACCCCTGCGGGCAGCCAGCTCTTGGTGCAGAGGCTGAAGAACACCTCCTGGATGCTCCTGCTCTCCTTGCACACAGTTATGGGCAGGAAACTGCCTCCATGCCTGGGTGAGAGAGGGCTGGGAGATTTCTGTGTCTCTCTGTGCCCAAAAGTGCCAGCAGGCCCCTGTGAAAGTCATGGCAAGTGTTTCTGTTCCACACTTCAGTCAGGGAGGAGGAGACTCGGGGAAGGACAAGGATGGACGTGTGCTGTTGCTGCTCGTGGGACTCTCAGACCTGGCAGAAGAGCCATTTGGGACAACAGACAGAACAAAAGGGTGACGTGACTGGCAGGGCTGCAGAAAGCCTCAGCACAGCCACAACAATCCCTCCTTCTCCCCTGTGGCACACAAGATACCCAGACCTGGGACATCTTGAAGAAGCCCAGAGGGAATGGCTCCATCACAGCAACGGATCCCCAGGGACATGCAGCTGAGATGCTCCTGGGAGCAGCCAGGAGCTGGGCCCCCACTTTTGGGCATGCTCAGCCCAGCATTCCCTGCCTCTGATGCTCCACCTGAGTCAGCACAAGGTGATTTATTCCTCCCCAGGCAAAGCAGAGTCTTCCTGTTGCAGTGGTATCTCCAGGCTCAGCATCTCAACGCCGCCGGGAGTGCCAGACCCACCCCTTGCACCAGCCAGAGAGAGGGTGTCACAGGGGCAGGGAGCCTCCCCTTGCTATTGCCTTGCACCTTCACTGCTCAAAATCGTTCCTTTGCATCTGTAACAGCTCCAATTCCAGCAACATCTCACCAAGGAGCCGTGTGGCAGAGTTCCACTTTCTCATCTTCCAGAAGGGATGGAGAGAAAACCCCAGGAGCATTAATGGAGCAGCAGCAAAGCCAGGCACACGAGAGGGCTGTGCTGCCAGCTGGATGCTGTCGTGCCAGGAGAGGGTCCTGCCTGAAGCTGGTGGCCATGAGAAGGTCCTGCCTGAAGCTGGTGGCCAAGCTTCCCAAGAGCCTGTCAGTGAGGCAGTGCTGCCACTCCGTGCCTCGATTTCCCCCCCTACAAACCAGTTTGACCGACCAGCCTGATCCCCCCTGCCCTGTTAGATGTCAGCTGAGGGTTTTTTTACCAGCAGTGTGAGAGGCACCACCCAGCCCCGAGCCCACTGGGGTGGGAGCTGGGCAGATCTGTGGGGCACACTGGGGCAGAACAGGGCCCAGCACAGAAACCCTCCAGCTCACCAGGCAAGGAGAGATGGGGGATGCTCCCCACACCCCCTGGCTGCAGCCCAATCCACCCAGCTCCTAACCTGCTCATGATTTATTCTACAGACCATGGGACTGCTTGCACCTCAGCCTTGGACTGTCTCCCCTGTGATAAATCAGCCTGCTTTACATTTTATCTCCATCCTATTGCTGGTCAAGTAGAGCTGAGACCTGAACACCCCTGGTATGGGCAAGCACAAGAGCTGGGAAGGGCTGTGCCAAACCCCAGAGCCCCCAGCATCACCCCGGGGTGGCAGCTCAGCAGGCTGGGGAGGGAAGGAGGAGCTGTTCAGCCTGGGGTGTAGGCAGCAGCCCCAGGACAGCTCTGCAGAGGAGGGATTGCAATGCTCAGAGCTTCCCAAACTGCTCTTGTACCATGGAGGTGGTGAAGCCAATGTGGGAAGGACAGCAGGAAGAATGTGGACACTCTTGGCCAGGTGCCCAAAAAGCCACCAGCCCTGGCCAGGAGAAGTCCCAGATAAGGCTGCAGAGACTTCAGACCAACGGCCATCAGCCAAGTTCTTTCCAACACTCCCGTTCAAAACAGGAGTCATTAATAACTGGTGGCATCTCCCATCTGCAGCTCATCTTGCTCGTCCATTCAGCATCACAGGGGCTGAGCATGGCCATGGAGACCTGCCCTCAGCTTTGCTCCCAAAGGGTCAAAGAAGAGGCTGAGGATGGTTTACTCCAGCTATTATCTTAGCAGCAAGCAATCCCCTGACTCCAGCCCCAAATGTCAGAGCCAGTAACACCCTTTCTCCATAACTGATGCTGGAGCAGGTGTACACTTAATAATGAAGATGGAGTATATCTATCTTATTTGTGGCAAAACGAGCCTCCTTGTTCTGATCTTGTGTGGAAGAATGAGACAAACATCTTCCCTGGAAGCCAAACAAGTATATCTTGGAAGTTGCAGAGCGGGAGCCCAGACACGGTCCCCTGGGTTTGGGGATAGCAGCCTTAGGAGCAGCAGCTTTCCTAGAAGGTGGAATGAAGGATGTACTTGTAGAGAGCTGACCTGCTAAGCTGGTCCTGGTTCCTGCAGGGAAGGGCTGCAGGAGCCAAGTGCTCTGCAGTGCCTGGAGCAGCATCGCTCTCTAGCTGCGGGTGCTGGTCGTCTCCTCCTCCACTCAGTGCTCCAGCTGGCTACAGATTTTCCCTGGCTCTTCTTCTGTTAACAGAAGCTAAAGAGACATCCGTGTGCTGCTGCTTCATGAAACAACGGAGCAAGGCAAAACGTCAGCAGCCCTGTGAAGGTGCTCCTCTGCCCCGTGAGCTGCAGGGCAGAACAGAGCCCAGTGCCCAGCAGCTACAGCCAGCCCCACGCATGGATGCCAGTGGTTATGCTGCCAAAAAGTTACCTCTCGAGCAGGGGAAGGCATCTGTGCTCCCCAAACCTGACGTTGCCATCGCTGGATGTGATCCCTGTCACCTGCAGAAGTGGCCAGAACAGGAAAATGTAAGCTGCTTTTCCAGCACACCTTGGCAGGAGAGACAGGGATTTCTGGTGCTGCAGAGGACACTGAGATCCAGGCAGAGCAGCAGACAGCGAGCCGTGGGTGCAGAGTTACTGGGGAAAGAGCATTTCATCTTTTTGCAGGATCTGATGCATCCCCACATGGCCAAACTGCCACATTCCTGCCCCTCTGAGTCAGTAGCACGTGGCACACGGCAACCTGGGTGCCCTGAGATCTCTCTGGTCATTGTCATGATTTTCTAGTCTCTGGGTCCCTGTGTCGTGATCAAACCTCATCAGCAATGAAGCACCACACAGCCACTCAGCTCACTCCTCCCACCCAGTGAAAAACATCAAAGAAATGAAAAAAAACCACCAAACTTGTGGGCTGAGAGAAAGACACTTTAATAGGACAGAAAAAGGAAGTAATCACAACAAGAATGGAATTAAGATACACAGAACAAGTGATGCAGGATGCAATGGCTCACCGCTTGCCGACCGATGCCCAGGCAGCTCCTGAGCAGCTCCCGCCCCCTCCTGAGCAGCCCCCAGCCCCTCCTGAGCAGCACCCAGCCCCTCCTGAGCAGCCTCCCCTCAGATCACACCCTGGGCACAGTGTCATACCGTGTGGAATGTTCCTTTGGCCAGTCTGGGGGAGCTGTCCTGTCTGTGTCCCCTCTCAGCTCCCTGTGCCCCTCCAGCCTTCTCACTGGCACAGCATGAGAAGCTGAAGAGTCCTTGATGAAGTATAAACACTACTTAGCACCAACTAAACCATCCCTGTGTTATCACCATTATTCTCACACTATACCCAAGACACAGCACTGCACCAGCCACTAGGAAGAGAACGAGCTCTGTCCCAGCTGAGACCAGGATGCCCCACGCTCAGCACATTACGTGCAGTTAGTGCTTTTTGGGGCCTTTTGTGCAAAACTGTGTGCTCTCCTGTGCTCCACACCGGGCGTATTTGGTGTAACCCCACAGCATTTCACCACTAGTACTGGATCTTCCACTTGTGCCACCACAGCCACAGGAGACCAAGCTGCCCCAGCCCCACGAGCGTCCCTCTCCTCAGCTCCCTGGCTGGCGCTGGTGCACCCAGGGCAGCAGCAGCTCGGGTCACTGCCTGCTGGGAGGATGCTCTTGGCTCTGCTGGTGCTGTCGGTGCACAGACCCCCCTCAGAGGCTCGCAGCCTCACAAAGCCAAAGCCATCGTTCCTCCCTCTTCTGCTGGAGGCTGGGAGGGCAGTGAGAGTGCTTCTCCTCTGCCTCCCGAACGCTCCGCCCGGCCCTCAGGGGATGGGCCAGTAGCAAAGCCCAAGCCTTGATCTTTGAGAGCAGGCAAAACACTCAACATCACCCAGGACTGGGCCCACCCTGCTTTGGGGTGCCCTGATCCCACATCTGCTTCCCCCGAGCTGCCCACAATAGCACATTGCAGGCAGAGAGGCAGCTCCAGTGCCACCTCCACCCCCTCAGTGGGGCAGGGAGGTGCTGGGCAGCCAAGCCACCTGCCCCGGGGTGAGGGCGACCCTCCCTGCAGAGGGGAACATCGCTAGAACTGAGGCAGTTCGAAGGGCCCAGGGGCAGAGCGGTCCCAGCATCTGCCTCCTGCCCCCTCCCGCGCTGGACCGGCTCTGGTTTAACACTGTGGAACTGCACAAAGGTGGAAATCCATCACGGCATTGCCCTCTGCTGGCAGTCCCTCCCAGATAAGCCTTTCCTCCACCGTGTCTCTCCAAAATACCTTGGGGAGCAACTCCACTGCCTCTGGCTGCTCACCTGGACACCCACAGCATCCCCAGGGCAAGTCCCAGCAGCACCACTGGCCTCAGCTGGAGGGACTGGGCAAGGAAGAACTTCCCCTGGCAAGCTGCTGCATGCCCAGGGAAACAGATGAGTGACTGGAAAAGGGGACTGGAGCCTTTCAGGGTCCAGGTTTCACCCTTGGGGAAAGAGGGAGCTGAAAATTAAAATGGGGAAAAAACTGTTTTCATTGACAGTCTGCAGCCGGCGACCCTGTCACAGCATTAAAATATTGTGTCTCTCATTCACAGCAAGGTAACACTCCTCAGGAGACACACAGAAATCACTCTCTGGCTGCAAACTGTGGTGGGAGAAGCTTTCCAGGGCAGGGTGACGATGCCTGGCTGAAGAACCACTGCTGCTTTTGGGCCTGGGGTGACCCTGGCAGGATGCCCTCAGCAGCATCCCCAGCATCCTCACAGTGCCCGGGGTGTCTACACGGCTCTCCAGAAATGCAGTTTTGCCTCCAAGTGTTCACGCAGGATATTGCACGGGCAGCAGGAACTGCTCTCCTCCTCCTGCAGGGCACAGCAGGGGCTGCACATCCTCTTTGCATGGCCTTGGCAGCGTGGCTGGCCCGACACGGAGAAGGGGATGCACGGGCAGGCACAGCAGAGAGCACAGAATCCTAGAATTGTTCAGGTTGGAAGGAGCCTGAAGATCCTCAGGTCCAACCGTTCCCCCAGCACTGCCAGGTCCCCACTGCCCCGTGTCCCTCAGCACCACATCTCCATGGCTTGGAAACCCCTCCAGGGGTGGGGACTCCACCACTGCCCTGGGCAGCCCTTTTGGGGAATAAACTTTTCCTAATGTCCAAAATTAGGGACTTTGGTTGTGGCTCTGTGCTTGATAGCCCAGTCTTGATAGCCCCACTGGTGCCTGGGACATTTGAAATCCTCAAGCCAGGGTGGTGCCTACCCAGGATGCTCAAAAGCCCTAGAAGTCTTAGTTCCACCTAACCCCAAAGCCATCTTCTCCCTGGTGCCCGTTGCTGAGCACCTGGGACCAGCTGCCCCCAGCCAGGGACAAGAGCTGTGAAGGCAGCTGATTTTAGAGAACTCCCTGTGGCTGGGGGAGACATCTATGTCCAAGCTCTCTGGCCCTGCGTGGTGTGTTCCTCCCCCCTGCTGACCACTCTCTGGATCCATCTGCTAAAAACTCTTCACATCACACGTGAGGACCGGTCACGGAGCAGGATGAGGAGCTTCCCCCCGTTGGCACAACAGGGAACGAGGAGCACGAGTGCAGGAGAAGAGCTAAGCAAACAGCAAAGGCAGAGGACACCCAGGAGCAGCAGAAGGGTGACCTGAGCTGCCCAGAGGGGCAGCATGAGCCGGCCTCAGACCCAGCTGGAAAGAGCCAAGCATCCCTCCCCCACACCCATGGGACAGCCAACACGGGATGCTCTCAGCCCCAGCTCCGAGTCGACGTGGAGGAGGATGTCACTGGAGGGGAAACCTCCAAAAATGCCCCAAAATATGGTCTCAAAATCCTGTCAGCTGAGCAGCTCAGGACACGTGCATCAGTGCTGAGAAGCCCGGAGCCGTGGAGGGCAGGGATGGGGACAGGGATGGGCTGCTGAAAGCCACAAGACCTGGAAAGCAGAGTTTTGATTTAATGGAACTTGATGTTTGAAAGTTAAGTCAAGAGAGCTTTTTTATTTGCCACAGGGCTGAGCATAAGCTGAATGCAAGCAGGATTTAGAGGTGGACAAGCTTTCCAGATGAGCAGAGTGCAATTTTGTCATAAGAACCAAAATAATGATAAAAATAACTAGCAGGGAAGAACGGGAGTGTTGAGCATGGCATACAGATGTCAAACTCCAGATCCTCTCAGCAGAGCCGTCACAGAAGGGTTTAACCTGTTTCATTGATTAGCAGTATTACACCTCTTGAGAAGAAACTCAGGCTAATTTCATAAATGTGCTGCATTCAGAGGCTTCAATAAGCTGATCGGTTTTAATGAAAGGGTTGAGATTTAAATATAGGTCTGCAAAGGGATTAGGGAGAGTTGTAATTGGTGATGGCATCTCTGGGGATGAAGCCACATCACCATAGCAACCCAAGAGGCTGTCACAGGCTGGGGGTACCCACGCTGCTGTGCTGAAGCCCACGGTGCTCCCCGGGGTGCCAGCGTCACAGGGGAGCCAGGGAAGGACCCGGGGCCAGGCAAAGCTGCAGCCCTGGTGTGGCTGAGGGGCTCTCCAGCCCGCTCCACTTTTGGGATGCCCTGTGCTGTCCAACACTCACCTGGCACCAGCGATGTGCAGGATGATGGAGCTGCCTCCCAGCCCCAGGAGGGGACGTGTCACAGGGCTTGTGCCTGAGAATCGAGGAGCTGCAGCATCCAGCGGGTTCCTGTGGTGGGGCTGAGCACAGGATGCAGGCAGGCTAGGTCCAAGGTAAAGAGGAGGAAGAAAGGAGAAGCACAAGCAGCTTAGCCCAGGCTGTGACCTCCAGGGCCAGGCTGGCCAGAAGACAATGGTTCTTCAGTGCCAAAACACACAGTCAGAGCTCCAAGCCCCCTCCAGAGCAAGAGAGGGAGGGGGTCCCAGCTCTAGCTCAGAGGATGCCCAGTGGCATCTGCATTGGCTGCTCCCAAGGGGCCCAGCCTGGTGGCACCCATCCATCCATCCTGCAAGAAAGCCCAGCAGTGAGGCATGCACAAGAGTCCAGAGCTTCAGGGTCAGTTTATGGTGGGGAAAATCAGAGGCAGAAACAACCAGACAATAAAGGACAGCATCAGGGCAAAGACAGAAGCTGGGAGTGTAATGTGTGGCTGTGACCAGGGTTCACTGGGCAGTGGAAGGTCAGCTGTCCTCCAGATCAGGACTAGGTCCCAAGGGGGGATCCAGCTCCATGGGCAGAGGTAAGAAGCCATGGGAAGGGAGAGTGTGACAGAGGAGTGGTGACAGCAAGCACTTCACAGGGAAAAGGAAGGTGCCAGGGCAAGTGTGGCAGCTGATATATGCCACTGAGAGCCATGAGCTCTCGTTCCTAAATGAAATGTCATGTCCTGACATGTGTGTGCACAGGGTGCAGCAGCTCCTGAAGAGCCAGGAAGCATTCCTGATCCAGCTGAGAAACGCTCCAGCTGAAGCAGGCAGAGAAGACAAACAGCTCTTCCTTCCCTCAGCACTGGAGCTGTGCTCCTCCCTGCACAAGGGAGGCCTTTAGCCATCAGCAACACGAGCAGACCTAGAAAGGCTGGCACAGGGGTGGCACGTCCAGCAGCAAAGCCTTTGGCCCAAAGGAGCCCCATTACAGATGGGCACTAACTCCTGGGGAGCACTTCCCCAAGGACAAAGCAAAGACAAGGGTTCCATGACTTCTTCTGGAGAAGTCACACTTTCCCTCAAATGCTTCAAGTACCAAAGAGTAGATTACACATTTTGGCAGGCACGTTGCCCCTCACCCCAGCTCGAGGTGGCTCCTCACAGCCCCTGCACAAGGAGCCACTCAGCCCCTGCTGCACCCAGACCCCTGTGGGGGGCCAGACACTCCACAGGCAGCTCCTGTCACCCGTGCCAGGGACGTCCCAGGAGCCCACCACCAACACCCATCAGCCAACGTGCACCCTCCCTTACAACTCTTAAGTTAAGCAACTGTGGAGAGTGATTTGCCACTCCAGTGGCTAATGGAGCCCCTCTGACTTCCTGCCTAGTTAACATCACACTGAAGGTTCCTTCCTGCAGTTAAATGACTGTATCTTACGAGTCCCAGAAAGAACATGTGCTGGAGAGCAGACCAGGAGAGGCAGACAGAAAAGCCATTTATACATCTGGAAAGGTAGAGATCCAATGATACTGCAGATGGATTTCAGAGAAAGCAGTACTGGGCAGAGCCCAAGATTTACATGATTCCTGAGAAGAGCTCCCCAAATGCTGCACAACACAAGCACTCTCCAGCCCCAGGGCAGGAGGTCTGCTGAGGTTTATGATCAGAGTTCAGACACCATGCCCTAATTTCTCATCAGCAATGCTTTTCACCTTCCTTACAGGAAGAAACAAGGATTAACCACAAAATGAAAACACCTGAATCCCAGTCACTTGCCTTCTTGAACATTAACAGCAGCTGTACTAGGGAACACTGATGCACCTGCAAATTAAGTTTCCCAATGAGTGCAAGTTAATTGAGAAGTTTCCCAGCAGGAACTGGACTGTCCTAGGACAGGGAAACCTGGGGCAGTGAGTGCACAGCTACAGCAGGCAGCTGAGAGCTGCTTCCTTTTACACTGAATCTTGGTGCTCCTCACAGGTAAGCTCTGCCCACAGAATGAGTCTGAGCAGGACAGAAAAATGTTTTACTCTAAGCGTTTTGGCTGCTCACTCATACTATGCAATATATCAAGGAACCCGGTGATATTAAAAGCAGAAAGGGGATTGGTCCTCAGACACACTAATAAACTGTAAAATTAAGAAAGTACCCCATTGTTTATTAAAATACTCAAAAATAGGTCGTAAGAAATAAAGTTGTAAGCAGCAAAGTTGTCCTCATTGTCTGGCTAAAAGCAAAGAGGACTCATGACACACGCTCGTTACTGCAGTTTCTTCTTGCTGTGCAGACAATGTTCTTCTCTAGTTAAGCAACTGGCTAACTGCACAGGAAAGAAAGCACAGCCCAGGCAGCAGCTGGCTGGCCAGGGGCTGCCTCTGTCACAGCTTCCAAGGCTGTACATCAGGCACCTTAAAAGCATTAGTGCTGCTTATGGGATTTCTTTTTCCTCTCCCAGCTCCCTCTGAACGCTTCCACTAAGATGCTCACCCACACCTGAGATGCTCACCCACAACTCCTATGATGCTGCTGCATAAAAATACATTTCTAGGACAGAAAGTACAAAGACAAGGCTCCCAGCTCTGTCCCTAAACCTGTTGCTTCCTACTGTTACTTCACCTTTGGTTTCTCCCTAGTGTGGGGATTTTGACAGGGAGGATCAGAATGTCACTACAGTAAGAAAACAACTATTGCAGCTCTCCAGCAGCTTTGCTCAGGTGAGACTGTAGGTTTATACAACTAAGCTACAGTTGTCCAAGCAAAACACATCTGGCTTTAAAAAGTGTATGTCACTCGTGTAGAAAGAGGCCAATCTGCACATGAGTTACAGCCAGACTCCCTACACATAGCAAAGAACTGACCACAGCAGCCACAGATGAAAATTAATCAAGATATTTAATACAGTGCAATCCATAGTAGTTTCTTAATTAAAATAATTGTGTGCATGTATCTGAAGGGGTTATCAATTATCACAAAAAAGCAATAAACATTGTAGTGCTATGTAGAAAAATGTACAACTGAAATGGAAAGCTTCCCTACTTTCAAGATAGCATCTGTCAATCAGGGGTGGTGACCACCAGTTCCAGTGGGGACAGTGACTATGTCGTTGTGGTGACAAACACAAGGCTGGCCACACATCAGTCAAGGGATATAAATAGAACTGGCAAAGAACTAAAAACCTAAAGCATTCTTGCACCTAAATACAATAAGAAGCCGACTGTGGCTTATGACTTTTCCTGGTTTTTAAATGCCTTACAAGACTTCTAGACACACTAAAACTGACTTAAAATTACAGAGTGTTTTTCAGCTTACTTCAATTCAATATGGCCCAAACTTTGAAGATGAAGATCCAGCAGTGGCAGTAGCACAGTCCAAAAGCTGAACGTTTGATTTTGCAAAGAACTTTTTACAGAAATTCAACCGTACAAACTGCAGCCAACTCCCCCTGCTCCCCCTTCTTTCCTTTGTGCAGACCATGCTATGCAGAAAACAGCGATGCAGTTCCCACTGCTTTGGGTTAAAATCAAAGATAAAGACATTTTGCTTATGCTTTCTTCTCAACACAACACATTTGCACCCAGAATAGGTAATCAGAGTCTTTTGCCAGCCAGTTACTGCTGTGGTTACATGTTTCCTGCCCAAGCTTCCAGCTCTTTCATGTCATCATCCTCTTCTTCCTCTTTCTTCTTGGCTGCAAAATATTAAAAGAAAACAAATGAGTGGAAATCTTGACAGAACCCTGTCCTGAAGCTTCTGTGCCACTGACCCAACCAATAAATGAAGCACCAAATGCCAGCAGAGGAAAAAGACAACATACACAAGACCTTCTTAAACTGAAGTAA
>NW_008583047.1:0-1108 GCF_000691845.1 Merops nubicus | reverse complement strand
GATGATGGACGGTACCATCGCCTCACAAATCCGGGGGGGGGAGGGAAAAGGAACCCGCGGTGCCCACCCGGCCACCCCCCTGGGGTTAAAAAACAACCCGAGACCAATCGTTTCCTGGGTTGGTTTTATTTTTAGGTGTATTGAAGGTCCTCGCTTCTCCCAGAAGCACTTGGTAGGTGCTCAGGGGGATGCTGCCGGTGGTCTCGCTTCTTGCAGGAGATGGAGGTGCTCGAGGTGATGCTCTTGGTGGTCTCACTTCTTCCAGAAGCACCTCTAGGTGCCTAGGTGGATGTTCTTGGTGGTCTCGCTTCTTCCAGAAGCACCTCTAGGCACCTAGGTTGATGCTCTTGGTGGTCTCACTTCTTCCAGAAGCACCTCTAGGTGCCTAGGTAGATGTTTTTGATGGTCTCACTTCTTCCAAAAGTACCTCTAGGTGCCTAGGTGGAGGTTTTTGTTGGCCTCCCCACCCGGCCACCCCCCTGGGGTTAAAAAACAACCCGAGACCAATCGTTTCCTGGGTTGGTTTTATTTTTAGGTGTATTGAAGGTCCTCGCTTCTCCCAGAAGCGCTTGGTAGGTGCTCAGGGGGATGCTGCCGGTGGTCTCGCTTCTTGCAGGAGATGGAGGTGCTCGAGGTGATGCTCTTGGTGGTCTCACTTCTTCCAGAAGCACCTCTAGGTGCCTAGTTTGATGTTCTTGGTGGTCTCGCTTCTTCCAGAAGCACCTCTAGGCACCCAGGTAGATAGTTTTGATGGTCTCACTTCATCCAGAAGCACCTCTAGGCACCCAGGTTGGTGTTCTTGGTGGTCTTACTTCTTCCAAAAGCACCTCTAGGCGCCCAGGTGGATAGTTTTGATGTTCTCACTTCTTCTAGAAGCACCTCTAGGCACCCAGGTGGACGCTCTCGGCAGCCTCACTTCTTCCAGAAGCGCTTGTAAGCGTCCAGGTCGATGTCCTCAAAGGTCTCCTCCACCACAGCCTTCGTCTGGCTGGGGAAGTGCCTCCGCAGCCGGGCCTTGCGCTCCGCCTCGGGCAGCGTGCTGCTGTCCAGGGGCAGCTGGAGGGAGAAAGGGGGTGAAGCCCAACCAAAAGTCTCACCTTGCCCCCAC
>NW_008583046.1:0-748 GCF_000691845.1 Merops nubicus | reverse complement strand
ACTCTCCAGTCACTTCTACAGAAATGTACTTAAGTAACCTCCAAAGCAGAAATTTAACATAGACTACAACTCTACTACATATTAGAAATTTAACATAGACTACAACTCTACTGCATATGAGACTAATTGATATGCTATCAGCAAACAAAAGATATAGTGAGTTTGGAAGAAAATTTAATTTGATTTGTGACAGGTTAGAATTCTTCCTCCATGAAGCCATGGGACACTTTGCTTTCACCACAGACAGATTTGTTTCTTCCCAGAATTTTGAAAAGAGCGATATGACAGTGAAAAGGGAACTTCCAGCCAGCACAAAGCAAATCAAATGAGGGTGAGCTCTGGAAGAGCAAGAATAAATAGCTGAATAACTAACAGTGACCTTGCTGTGCACAGAAAACCAACACCCACAAAAATAAGAGAAAAATCACAAATAATTGTAACGCCATTCAAGCTCCTTGTTGTCTCATTGTTTGTTACTCAAATTATTACAATAATAGAAAAATCTGTGATATAGTATACTCAACAGCACTTTATGTCTATGCAATTCTGTGCGTGTGTTCATTTTAATAATTTTTAAAAGCTCCCTTGATTTAAAAGAAAAAAAGAAGAGTATATTTACTCAACACAGAGGACACAGACTGCACGCTACTGTGGTCCAGGTACTTCTCATTGCTTGCAGACTCTGGAGACAGCAGGACAAATGTGGGAAGGGTAGAAAAGCTTTATCTCAACTGATCCTTGTGGCAGG
>NW_008583045.1:0-2388 GCF_000691845.1 Merops nubicus | reverse complement strand
GCGGCCAAGCTGTGCTTTCCTTGCCTGCCGCCTTCTTTTCTTTTTCCTTTCCTTCCTCCCTCCTGCCCCAACACCCCCCTTTTTTTAGTCGTTTCCCTTTTTGGCTAGTTGTTAAACCTCTTTTCGCCAGGGCATTGCAATTGCCATGTTCACTGCCGTTCCCTGACCTCTCAGTCCCGGTCTGAAGGTTCAGCATGCCTAAACAAGCAATCCCCTCCTGTAGCTTTCCCATGTCCAAAGACTATTTGATAAGCCGCACACGTTTTAGCTTAAGGCTGTGTCCAGACAGCCAGCTACCGCTACTCATAAAGACTTCTTTCCAGACATACTACCTAAGCAAAGGGGAACTTTGCAGAAAACTGTCTTTTTCCTGGGAGAGGATTTAGCTTTTCTTCTGCCATTGCCAATATCAAGGGCCTCTGACAATGCACCAGAGAAGGGCCGATAACAAGATGATTCCCTTTTAGCAGCTCTTTTCTGCCTATTTCACTTTAGCGCCATGTATTGACAAACAAGAGAGACAGGAGTGCATTATTAGTAGAGTTATTAAACCTAGAAAGAAAATGCTTGAAGTTTGGGGTTTTTCTTCTGCTAAAGCTGGTCACTAGTTACAGCTGGAAGATAGTTCCTTTTTTGGGGGAGCTGGGGTTAGGGAAGGTGGGAGATGAAATCAGAATTGTGAGTATCAGGCCTGACAGGGGAGCTGAGTCCCTTAATTTCCTGAAAGTTCAGAAAGACACACTTCTGCTTTCTTATACATTTTGGCTTCCCCTTGAAGCCAATTTTCTTTAGTTTTAAGGACAGTTATGTATTCCTGTGGTTTTTCAGATTTTGTTTTTGGAGGGGAGGAGGTCTGTGTTGAACTGCTTAGATATTTCAGAGAGCTTGTTTATTTTCTTTTTCTTCCGTTCTTTTTCTCTTCTCATACATGGCTGACATTCTCCTAAGGAACACTGCTTAAATACATTCAGCAGAAACTGGGCGAGGTGAGAAAGTAACCAGCCACTAAATCTGGTAATTCGAAAGATGGCAACACAGTTCACAGGTTTTACAGCTGTTTTCTAATCAGTCTCTGCTCTAACCTATGCTTCAAAACTCAGCCTAGAACAAACAGTCACTTTTTTTTTTTCCTTAAAGATGTAAACAAAACTTGTTGATGTACACACACAGAGCATAAAGAACATGAGCAAGTTTGTTGCTAATTGTGGTATCATTAAGAGATTTTAAAAAGCAACTTTGCTGTACCAAGTGTAAAAGTTATTGTAATTAGACAAGAATGAGCATCAGACTTAAGCTGAAGAACGGTGTAAACCCAGAGGACCTTCTCGAATACTGGCAGACACTGCTGAGAGTACAATTTACAGATGTAGTTGCACAAACTGTGTGCCAATAGACCTCACTGCATGTAGGACTTTTGTATAAGCAGCTTTAAGGGAGTAACCACCCCGTTCTTTATTCAGTCCTTAGAGCCGCTAGCTTAGCATTTGTTCCACCAGGGAGTTATTCCCATTTTCAGAGTACTGCCGATTCAAAACATTGGTGATAGAGTGTAAATAATCAGCTCAAGACTTTATGTTCTAGAAAACCATCAGACACATTCGACATAGAACTAATTACATAAAATGTAAAATCAGGCCCTGTAGAACGCTCAGTTATTGTCACAGTGGTAGAATAGGGAGATTGTAAGAAACGGATGATACATAAACAAGTATGTTTTCTTTTTCATTGTATTAATCATTTATAAACACTCAAGGACACCCTCAAGAAACACTATGCCTCTATTTGAAATCGCATGCCTCTTTTATCTTTTTGCGCCTTGCTGCATGCAAATACCAGAATATTCTAAATGAGGATTTCCTTGCTGCAGGGTGCAAGTGCTTTGCTATTGAAAACACATTATATACACTTGTGTGTTCTGTGTTTGAAAAGACACATAGCAAACCCGTATCTAGGAAGCACTTTGGATTCTGGAAAGAAACTGCAATCAAGTGTAATGAAGGTCAAGCAGTATAAGGAATAAAAGCCATGTTTCTGAATACCACACAGAAGTTTCTTCTTCCATACAAAACTGCCTTTTCATCTGCAAATGCTTATCTGAACAAGACATAGAAATCAATTGCATAATGAGTAAAAGCTCTTTCCTTCCTTTTCTTCCTTCCCTTTTCTTCCTTTCCTTCCTTCCTCTTTCCTTCCCTCACTTCCTCCCTTCCCTCTTTCCACTCAGAATGTTGGTTACAAGAAATATCACTCATTAATACGTCCCCTCTCGGAAGGGCAAATCGCAGGAGCAGTCGCTGGGCTGGGCAGCGGTATGAACTTTACACAGGGAGTGGGGGAAAAAGAAACAGAAGAAAAAAGAAAAATCATTTTTAAAAAAAGGGAACAAGA
>NW_008583044.1:0-1332 GCF_000691845.1 Merops nubicus | reverse complement strand
CCAGCACCTCACCCTGGGGTCTCTCCTCCAGCGCCTGCAGGAGCAGGAGCACTCGGTGCAGGACCTGGTGGATTTAAACCTGCGGGTGCCCCTGGAGAAGGAGATCCCCGTCACGGTGGTCCCGGAGGAGAGGGAGGATGCCAGGGCAGCTGACGGCGAGGAGGAGTTCCCTGAGATCACTGAGGTACCTCTGCGTGGCTCTGCTGTCCCCAGGCACACTGTGGGTGTGTAAAAAAACCCCTAAATCTGGGTGTGATTCCCCAAAATCTGTGCCTGGAGATGGAAAGTTTCCCCTCCGTGCGCGTGGTAGCGAGTCTGTTGAGGAGCAGAGAAGCAGCGTGGGTTTGGAGCCCAGCTTTGTGAGGGGAGGAGCAGGAGCTGCAGGAATTCCCCTCCCCAGTGCTGCCCCTGTGCCCTCCCTGCAGGAAATGGAGAAGGAAATCAAGAGTGTGTTCCGGGGGGGGAACCAGGACGAGGTGCTGAGCGAAGCTTTCCGGTTAACCATCACCCGCAAGGACATCCAGACCCTCAACAACCTCAACTGGCTCAACGACGAGGTGAGGAGCCTCCAGCCCCACCCTCTGCAGCAGGCTGCAGGGGAGGAACCTCCTGGGTGGGGCTGTGGCTGCAGGATCTGCAGGAACCACCGTGTAGAGCAAGGATTTGGGGCAAGGATGAGGTGGGGGCTGACCCGCGGACACGAGCAGGGCAAGGAGAGAAGGAACTCTGAGGGATTTAAAAGTGCATTCCTAAATCTTCCCAGATTTTTGAAGGTGTTGAGCTGCTGTGGATCCCCCCCAGGGGCAGGTTCAGAGGGACAGCTGGAGGCAAACCCAATTTTTTCCCTAATTCTGGTCCTTGTGCAGAATCACCAACCCCCTGTGACGTATCCTGGTTGCTTTTTCTTCCCCAGATAATTAATTTCTACATGAATTTGCTGATGGAGAGGAGCAAGGAGAAGGGTTTGCCCACAGTTCATGCCTTCAACACCTTCTTCTTCACCAAACTGAAGACAGCAGGGTACCAAGCTGTCAAAAGGTGGACGAAAAAAGTGGACATCTTCTCTGTGGACCTTCTGCTGGTGCCCATTCACCTGGGGGTGCACTGGTGCCTTGCAGTGAGTGCTGTGCTGTGCTTCCCCCCCCCCTTGGGGCAAAGCTTGGGGCAGGTTGTCCTAAAAATCCCCCCCCTGGCTCAGACTGAAGCTTCACGGCCGTGGAGCGAGGAGGTTCTTGGGTGTTGGCACCTGGGGGAGTTTGTGGGTAAATCCCAGAGTCTGGTGTGGGGGGTGGGACAGGGGGGTGAGGAGGGACCTCTGGGGGTCATCTCAGC
>NW_008583043.1:1693-6038 GCF_000691845.1 Merops nubicus | reverse complement strand
TTCCCACGAGGCTCTGAGGACAGCCTGTGATGGGAACAGAGCTGAAGGACCTGTCAAGTGCTCCTGAACCTCACCCACGCTGCAGTCCCCCAACGATCCTCCCATCTCAGAGGCAGGAATTGAGACCAAAGAGCTCTCAGCTCATTTTTCACCACCAGAGAGGTCTGGCAGCTCCTCAGAAGCTCTTTCCTGGCTGCCACCGTGGAGCACCCCGCAGTGGAGGGGACCCCTGAGAGGCTGATGAGGAGTGAGGGTGATGAAGAGCACCCAGCACGAGACACCGGGGGAGGCAGGAGCAGCCTCAGCTCATGGAGAGCTTGGGATGGAAGGGAGGGAGAGGAGCCTAGTGTTGATTTTCAGCAGGGTGAGTGGTCTGTGCCCTAAGAGGGGGGGGGATCCTCCAAGATTTGGGGACAACACCTGCACCTGCCCCTAAACCTCTCCTCCAGCCCCAAGGTCTGGGAGCAGCCGTTGGAGGCATCTCTTTGGTGGTGTGTTGAGTTAGAGGTTGGCTTCTTTGCTCCACGCCGTGCTGCTCGGCCAGAGCCTCATGGATTATTCACTCCCTGGCAGTTATTTCTGTTCCTGGCTCTGAAAAAATAATGAGGCAATTTGGTAGGAAAAGCCCCAGGGACTGGGGGAGCGAGATGAACAGGCTGTCTCTGCTCACCCCAAGTTCACGACCCACCCTGGCTCTGGTTCCTCCTCTCCCTGGCAGCCAAAGAGGTTCTCCAGCCCTGGGAGGGTCACCACGATGTCTAGCCACCCCCAAAATCAGGCTGGGGGGGCTCCTCCCTCCTCATCCTCCACCAGCATCAGGCTCTTTGATGCCTGGAGAGTCCCCAGGCTGAGCTGCTGCTGCTGGGTCTGGGTCAGGCTCTTGCTGCCAGCTACAAAATGCCCCTTCCTGTGAATTTGGGCATCAGCAGGTGCCCGGGGTGTGTCACCACCCCCAGGTAACCCCCCTGCAGGAGGTGGTGGAGAGACCCACACGTGGATACTGGGTTAGTCAGCCTTGGATGTTAATGGGAAGCTCTGGAGGATTGTGCTCTGCTGGGCTCCTCCCTCCCAGCAGGACCTGGAGGGGCTGGAGTGTGGGCAGAGAAGGGCAACGGAGCTGCTGGGGAAGGGTCTAGAGCCCAAGTGTGGGGAGGAGCAGCTGAGGGAGCTGGGGGGGCTGAGCCTGGAGCAAAGGAGGCTCAGGGGAGACCTTCTGGCTCTGCACAGCGCCTGACAGGAGCCTGGAGGGAGGGAAAAGGGCCTCAAGTTGCCCAAGGGGAGGCTTCAGTTGTCCTTGAGGAACAATTTCTTGCCCTGGAGGGTTGCCCAGGGCTGTGCCAGGCTGCCCAGGGCAGTGGTGGAGTCCCCACCCCTGGAGGGGTTTCCAAGCCGTGGAGATGTGGGGTGAGGGACACGGGGCAGTGGGCACCTGGCAGGGCTGGGGGAGGGGTGGACTCCAGGAACTTGAAGGTCTCTTCCAACCAAACCAATGCCACGATTCCTGTGCCATAGCTGTGAGGAGCTGATGGTCCTTGTTCCCATCTGGCTCAGCCAGGCTCAGGTGGGGATGGAGCTCCAGTGCCCAGAGCATCACTCCTGCATCTCACCCCCCTGGGACAGGGCAGGAGGGACCTTTTAGAGCCAAATTTCCTCACCCTGAGAACCCCACGATGTGTCAGTGAAGCCTTGGAGATGCTCCAGAGCTCTCCTGCAGCACCAGGAGTTGGACTGGGAGCAGAGTGATCAAAGGCTGGAGAAGGTGGTGATGGACACACGTGGGATGGGCTTTAGGAGTGATGCTGTCCCAGAGGACAGCACAACCCCCTGCTGATGCCCAAAAGCCTTTGGGGTGGGGTGGTGGGGGTTTCAGGGAGAGAATTCTGCCCCCAAAGAGCAGACACGTCCTGTCACAGCTGTTTCCACCAGTGCTGGAGCTGCCACCTTGACCAGCTCTGCACCATAAGAAAGGGGAAGGAGCATCCCAGGCAGCAGTGAGGCTGCACCAGACACTCTGCCTGTCTCTGATCCTCCTGCCTCCAGATCTCATAGAATCAGAGAGACCGTTGGGTGGGAAGAGAACTTTGAGATCCTGGAGTCCAACCCTCCCCCAGCCCTGCCAGGTGCCCACTGCCCCGTGTCCCTCACCCCACATCTCCATGGCTTGGAAACCCCTCCAGGGGTGGGGACTCCACCACTGCCCTGGGCAGCCTGGCACAGCCCTGGGCAACCCTCCAGGGCAAGAAATTGTTCCTTGTGTTCAACCTCAACCTCCCCTGGGGTGACTTGAGGCCCTTTTACCTCCCTCCAGGCTCCTGGCAGGAGCTGTGCAGAGCCAGAAGGTCTCCCCTGAGCCTCCTTTGCTCCAGGCTCAGCACCCCCAGCTCCCTCAGCTGCTCCTCCCCACACTTGGGCTCTAGACCCTTCCCCAGCAGCTCCGTTGCCCTTCTCTGCCCACGCTCCAGCCCCTCCAGGGCCTGCTGGGAGGGAGGGAGGAGCCCAAAACTGCCCCCAGGATTCGAGGGGCAGGATTTAGCCCTTGCCCTGCTTGAACCTCAGGCAATCCCTTCCCCATCCCCCAGCTCTGGAGCGAGCCCTTGGGCTTGCAGAGGGCTGTGACTGGCAGCAGAGCTTTCCAGGAACAGCAGGGAGATGGATGAGCCTCAGCCACACGTCCTCCTCATTCTCCTGCTGCCTCTGGAACCTCTAATTCCTGCTCAGGAGTCCCGGGCTGGCTGGGATCCCACCCACAGGGTGAGGAAGACTTTAGCCCCCGTGGAAATGCCAGGATCCCCATTTTAGCCCTTTCCCCAGGCAGGGTGTCCCCGGGCAGCTCGTGTTCCCTGCTGAAAGCTGCCCCTCCACGCTGCATTTCCTCCCAAATCCTCCTTCAGATCCCTAAAATTTCCCAAACCTCTCAGCCCCAAACAGCCGTGACCACCCTCAGCCCCAGCAGCTCCAGGGCTGGGGGAAACTGGGGAGCACAAAACCCCCTTCCCAAGCCCCTTTTCCCACTTGGAAAGGCAGCCAGGTCCAGCTGGGGATGGCAGGAACCCAAGGTAGGATGTTAGGATTTATTTTGGAACCAGATGCCACAGGAGGTGAAGCTTTTAAGCCGAGCAGATGCTGGGAAGTGGCAAATCTGGCCGGTGGAGGCTTCCAGCCCTTGATTTGGAGGAATTCCTGGCTTTCCTGATGTATACAACACGTTCCTTGGATTGGAAATGATTTCTTTTTGACTCTTAGGCAGCTGGAAAACTCGTCTTGCCTCCTTTTTCTCCCTTTCAACCTCAGGCAGGGGCTGGGTGGTGGGGCCAGGGGGAGAGAGCTGCCCCACCAGCGTGGCTTTTGGGGAGGACTTCGGTCCTGTGGCCCTTTGGATGGCACAGGATGGGTGGGAGAAGCCCAGCTCGGGGCTCAAATTCAGCAAACCCCCCCCTCCAGCATCCCCTTCTCACCAGCAGAGGACAGGTTTACGAGCCTGGTGGAACTAAAAGTCCTTTTCCAACCCAAAAAGCCTCATTCTGCTTTTTTTTCCAAAGCAAATAGATGACGTTGGAGCAATGCTTTTCACACCAAGTTGCTGCTTCCTGTGAAAAAACTTTATATCCTCATAAAAATACCAAAAATCAACGTTTTTTCCTTTGCCTCCAAGTGTTTCTGGCTCTCAAAGGGCTGGTTCCAGACTGAGAAAGCTGCATATTTTTTTTTTTGGGACAGGTTTCAGGGGTTTTGGGTTCTTTTGACAAAAAAAAGCAGCTGGATTTTATCAGCACTGGGTCCCCAGGAGGCTGAGCAGAGCCTGGGTGGTGAGGATGTGGAGAAGCAGCTCTGTGGTCCCAGGATTGTGGGCTCTGTTGTCCCCAAACCCCACAGAGGGGTGGAACATGCAGGAACCCATCCTGGTGTGGGGAATGGCACCCAGAGGGGGGGGTCTGCAAGGGGTCCTGGCCAAGCTGGATCCATGGGGTGAGGTTCAAGCAGGGCAAGGGCCAAATCCTGCCCTGGGGTCCCAGCAACCCCCTGAAGCTCCACGCTGGGGGCAGAGGGGCTGGGAACTGCCCCAGGGAAAGGACCTGGGGGGTTGGTGGACACCCAGCTAGACATGAAGCAGCCTGTGCCCAAGTGGCCATCAGCATCCTGGGCTTGGATCAGCACCAGTGTGGCCAGCAGGAGCAGGGCAGGATCGTGCCCCTGGGCTGGGCACTGGGGAGGCTGCCCCCTGAAGGATGAGGAGCTGGGGAGATGCTCTGGCCCTGAGGACACAGAGCAGGACAGGGGGGACACCTCACAGCTCAGCACCCTCAGGCTCCTCTGGCTGCCTGGTCCCTCCTGGGGGGCACCACCC
>NW_008583043.1:0-1679 GCF_000691845.1 Merops nubicus | reverse complement strand
CTTAGCCACTGGCCACCCCCTGGCTGCAGACAAAGCCTGGGGAGCAGTCCCTGGAGACACTTTTGCTCCAGGGTCTCTGCCAACTCCAGAGCCCGCGAGGTCGTGGTCGTGCTGCTGGTCCCTCTGCTCGCCCAGGAGATGCTGAGAGGTGGCTGCTTCCCATCACCAGCTTGGTGCCAGCCTAGGTGCCACCCAGCCCTGTTTTTTCCCCAGGGATATGGGGCTGCTGGTGCCCAGAACTTGTTGGAGATCGAGCTCCAGCTCTGGAAACCTCTGCTGAGCTCTGGAATCCTCTGCTGAGCTCTGGAAACCTCCGAACCAGGAGTCTCAGCTCCCTCTAGGGCCAAAGGAAAGGAAAAGGCACTTCCAAAAGCTGCTCCACCTGCTCCTCAAGTCCTCAGCTGGAGGCTGTGGAGGGTCCTGATCCCCCCCTGGACCCTCGGGGGAGGCTCAGGCAGAGTCAGGGCTCTTGGGTCCCTCAGGCTGGTGACGCCCGTTGGCCACCAACGTGGTGGGAAGCTGGTCCCAGCTGCCGGTGGCCAAAAGCTGGTGCTTAAATCTTTCTTCTTCCACCACCTCGGGGGGGTCCTCAGATATTTGCAGCCTCCGAGGGGTCCCAGAGCCACGTCCTGCAGCCTCCTGCCTCCTCCCAAACCGTGTCTGGCCTCACGGGTGGGGGTCGAGTCAAACCTCGTCCTGTTTGTTCCCCAGTTGTCCCTTGTCCCCTTCTCCAGCACAGAATTGGGGGAATTTGGGGAGGGAGCTCCCAGGAGCAAGCAGAGGGGGTGAGGATGATGAGCAAGGGACCAGCACCCAGCATCCCACCCAGCACCCAGGGGTGGGGGGGGACCCCGACTCCCCTCGGTGAGCGTTTTGGGGCCGGTGACCCCCAAAGAGCCATTTTTTTGGCAAAGCTGGAGCCCGGTGGGGGGTGGAGGGAGGAAGGGGCCCCCGAGCTCACCCCCTGGGAGCTCCTGGCCACATGTGGTGGCTCCGTTCCCAGGCTGAGCTCTCATTTCCTATCGGAAACAGCCACATCTCCCTTCCCTGGGGCCAGCGCCGTGCTGCTGGGGCCCCCCCAAAACCCTCCCCGTGGGCAGAACCTCGGGGTCGAGGGGCTTGCCAAGGAAGGAGAACCTTAAAGAAAATCAAAGCCAATTAAGGACCTTCCTCAGGACCTTTAGAGCCTTGTCATGTCGATGATATTTGTGCCCTGTCCTGTTTCTCTCCATTGTTTTCCCCATCCTGTCTCCAGTGGCCCCCAACGATTCCCAGCCCCTCGTGAGGAGCCTGCCAGGGTTGGCACGTGGCTAACGAGGGCCCGAGCGAGGTGGCCCTGGCCTTGGCAAAGCCACCTCGTTGGGTAAGAGGGGCCTGATGAGATCTCCATGAGCAAACATCCCGTGGGGAGCAAAGGGCAGAGGGATCGTGGCTCTTCCCCAGCCACCACCTCCCCAGGAGGTTGGCACAGCCAAGGGACCACAAACCAGAGGAGGAGGAGGAGGAGGAGGGCAAGCCCAGGCTGAGGGAGGTACCTGGGTGGGGGGTGAGGTGTGGGGTGTGGGGCATCTTTAGGAGAGGTCGTGGAGGCTTCTGGTGGCCCTGCTCCTGTGGTGGTGGGACATGTGCTGGGCTCCAGCAAGGGGGGAGGTCGCTCCCAGCAGGAGCTGGAGGGGCTG
>NW_008583042.1:0-29260 GCF_000691845.1 Merops nubicus | reverse complement strand
GCAGGGCAAACAGCCGCGCAGCCGGCCACCCCTCGGTGTGTATCGGTGTGGGACGCGCTCCGCCCCGGAGAAACCTCGTCCTACTTCTGCTGCCGACCGCAAGCGCACACAGGCATGAGTCAGCCCCGCCGAACATCACCGGGGTAGAGAAGTGCTCCCGAGAACGACAACAAAAACAGCCCCGCTGAGCCATCCCAGTGCGAGGGGGCGGGTTGCTCCCGGCCTCACCTCGGCGGGTGTGAGGTGCCTGGTTCTGAGCCCTCTCCCACCCTCGGGCCTGGCGCCGTGGTTCATTTTACCGGGTGGAGAGCTGTGATTCCTGCCAATTACCCTGGTGCCGGCAGCCCGTGCTTCTGAGCGAAACCCCAAATGTCACGAGACGCAAAATGCAATTGGGAGAGCCAGTAAATGAATCGACTGCCTTCTACGAGCCCGAGTTATTCGGCCGGGCTAGGACAGAAGAACGTAAAGATGAAAGATGGCTGATAAAAAAGAAAGTTAGAAAATAAATGGTTCACAATAGGGGCCGTGAGTGAGATTATCTCTGGAGACATCTCTAATTAAAGGGCGTTGGATAACTAGAGGGTTACATTTTCCTGGGTCAGTGGTCTTGAAAAAGACATTGCAGTTGCAGTAAATGTCAATAAAGAATGATGGTGACCTACTGCTAACAAAAGCATGTTCGGTAATTAATGTGCATGTTTGTTATTTTTTCTGTGTTAATGTCAGGTTTTGTTGTACATTTTCATCCTCCGTTTCCCCCTTTCACTGTGACAGATGATATATAATGTTTTCCATACCTTTTAAGAAGGAACAATTTTTGTCAAGTTATTTCACTGCCATCTTCTGATATTGCAGCAGCTCTATGTGGCTACCTGCATTTTCAAAGTGTACTAAACTACAGAAAACTATGCAAATCCTGTGTGCTGACACAAAATCAGCTCTTTGTATGTAGCAACAAATACACGGTCGCTTTTCAAAAGCGTAGTTCTCCCCGGCTTGCATTTTGCACGCTTGTCCACTTGTGTAAAGTGGAAAGCATTCTAGTTCAGTAGTATTTCATCCTTTTCCTAGCTACGTGTGGCTGCAGAATCACACCCCACTGCAGAATTTGACTCATAAACTTCACTTTCCCTTTCCAACCAACGCTGATATAAAGCCTTGCTGGCAAGTGCCACTTGGATTCTGGGTCTGCAGGGATATATAGCGTTAAGTCCCACGGTGTGTAAGGGGACTTGCCATGTGTTTAAACACTAGGAGGACCGAGTCTCCTTGTTCCCTTGTTTTTCCTAGAGACACAAAACTAATTTTGTATTGGTGTGAGAGGTAAAAATACTATATAGAGAAGGACGGAGAGATAAAAATAACCTGTTTAGTGTTGTAGCACTTTAGTTAGCACACCACGTGCCCATTACGCCACTGTATTCACAGTGCACATCTTCTGTTATTTGCAACCTCTAAGTGCACAGCAGAGGGGATACAGCTCCAGGTAGTCACAGCCGCCCAAATGGGAGACTCAGCGACGCGCTCTGTACGCACCTCTGCCCGTAGCACGCATTTCTGAAAGGCACAATGATTGCCATTTATCTTACCATCCGACATTTTAAAATGGATATTACTATTTGGCTTCAAGGAAGCGTAAAGTGAAGATGGCCATTTTAGATTTTATTCTTCTGTTTACCCTGTGATGAAATTTGCAGTGACCTCGGTGGGAACCAGATGACGCCTGTGCGGGACGGAGATCAGCACTGAGTGAAAGAGGCTGCAGCCAAGCAGGGATTGGACACACAGGCTTCTTGAAATCTCACCGAGCACCTCTATGCAGATTTTGGTTCCCTAATCCTATTAACGATTTTGTGACCAGCTCATAGTGGAAGATAGAGTTCAGATTTCTGTGTATCACTCAGATTGTGATTTTATTCTGGCCATAATTTCTCTGTGTTACACCAGAAAACCGAGGAAAATCTTACAGAGTTGATTTTCAAAGACAGAAGGAATAGTACACTAAGTGAATGAAACTTACAGTTTAAAAATGCTATTTTTATGTCACGCATTTTACATTTCAATGCATTAGCTTCATAATTCATTCCCCAAGTGCTTATATTCCAGGAACAAATCCAGTCTGATCCTGTTTCCGTTGCAATCCACTATCCCCACACCTCAGTTTTTGCGTATGTAACTATTTCTGGACCATTTTTTCTTGAAGTGCAGCCAAACATATATTCCAAACAAATAGGAATTATTTGAAGAAGCGTCATGTATGATCTCTCAAAATGATCCACAATTTGTCAAGCAATGACAACAAAATGTGATAAGAATGAATGTGAGGAGGCACAATTTAGAAGTTATCCCATGAAGGCTCGAGGCATAACTTGTGTGATGCTGCAACAGTCTCCTTGAGGAAAAGCTGCACGCAAACATTCAACAACTGGTTTTAGTTCAGCTCTGTCCACAAATTTCCTATTTACACGTTACCTTTACTAATGTCTTAATTAGGTGGTTTCTCCATGCTGCTGTGACTTCATCCCTTTAGAGAGGACTGCCTGGCTGAGCTTACGGCACTTGACCTACTTTTCAGTGTTTTCTTTATGGATAGCACAAAACTTTCCAGAATATCTGAATTATGAATATCCATTTCAATCACATTCCATATGTAAATGTAAAAGATTTTAAATGGAATCCAATATTGTAAAACATGTCCCAACATCCCTTTCTGAGATCTCATTTGCATATCAATCTCGTAACTTGAATAGTCTTAATAGTGCCACTTGTTGGAGAGCTCTGTGTATTGCAAGGTGTTTCAATTACGTCCTTATAAAAGCAAATTGCTTTTTCCTGGTGATAGGTAATTCCTAATTTAAAGTGTTATGGGAAGAGGTGAAAGTACTGCACAGAACAACTTTTGCTGGGGTGTCAGCTTTAACCATGCTAACTCGAAGACTCTGTGAATGAGCAGCATGTTGGTGGATCTTATGCAACTTGATCTTTACAGTGGTAATGAAAGAATGAAAAAGGAAAAATAAGGACACATCTTGTGGTTTTTAATTGAGGAAATTGTCGTTTCCTTCCAAAGTACGTTTTCCCCTGCAGCATTTGGGTGAAGAAGATCAGCTTTCCTGGATGCGCCTCCGTCCTGCGCACAGATCTAAGTCATTATTGATAATTATGCACATAGTCTCCTGAGTGGTGCAGGTAGAATTCATGAAATTGCATCATTTTCTTCGCAGCGATTAAGAAATTCACAGTTGATTAATGATTACACTACAGGCACCATATGTCTTTTTGCAACCAGGCTCTAACTCACCCCAGGTACATGATGTTTCCGGGAGCACTGACAGGACGAACAGCACACCCTGAGCTAGTGGCTGTGACGGCCGTGAGGGAGACATTGTTATGGTGTGTGAGATATCAAAGATCCACAATGTAATGTCTCCGCTGCCTGGCTTGACATCACATCAAAAGCTCCACAAAGGAACGTTTGTCACGCACAAAGCATCAGATCTCCAGCATGATGTTTTTGAGGAGCTGGTGAGATATAATATTTGAAATATATTGAGGTATTAACAAAGCGTCATTGCTGGGAGTAAAACTGTCAGGAAGCAAGGCAGAAAAAAAATGGCAGGCACTGACCTTTAAGAAAATAAATGCAGAT
Source organism: Merops nubicus (assembly GCF_000691845.1). Taxonomy (NCBI): domain Eukaryota; kingdom Metazoa; phylum Chordata; class Aves; order Coraciiformes; family Meropidae; genus Merops; species Merops nubicus. The sequence continues at coordinate 25,608 of NW_008583042.1, read as the reverse complement.
AACATCATAGAAAGGGAATTTAAGGAGCTGTTGACTTCTTATATCAGGAAATCAAGGGTCAGGAATCATTAAGATTTATGCATTGCATCCAAAACATGTTCTGTGGTCACTAATTCGAAAGGCAGGGTCTTCTCTGGTGTTTCTCTTTTTTTTTAAAAAAAGAGAAGTAAACTGTTCAGATCACCTGCTTGCTGAGGTTGCTCGACTTTGGTTTGATACCTAGTAATTTGGGAAAAGTAATTGTAACAGCCATGCTAGACAGATAGGATGAGTGGCTTGAAGATTATTCTTTCCTTTCATTCTACAGTAGGTCAGAATTTGTCAGTCCCAGAGCAAACGCCATCCTAACAGCCTTCTGGTTTGAAATTCAGTGCTGTGAGAGGCAGCCCAAATAAAGCCCATGGCAAGTCCTGGAGATGATAGCCAGTGAGGTTCAGGCTTTGTCCTTGCACATTTGTGTTTAAATCCGTGTCTTCTGAGATCTTCATCACCTCTATTACTGCTTTTAGGTTTGGAAGTTTTTTTACTTAGTATGTTCATTATTGTTTACAATTTGTGAGGAACAATTCAAAATTTGCTTTTAGAATTATATCTAAAAACATAATGTGAAACTATATTTTCTTCAGCATTCTAAAGGTCACATCTTGCAAAATGCCTGATTCTGCAGGTCAGGATGATTCCAGAGTCTGCTTCCAAAAGCAAGGACAAACATAATGACATATTTAAACCTCAGTTCGTATTCCCCTATCACTAAGAATCAGTGCAAGCAAATCAGCTCCAAAGTCATTTGAGGGCAATTGTGGACAAAGCTCAACCTTGTTTTAGCTCAGCTTGCTCAAAAGCCTTGTATCCATTTTTTTCATCAACCCTCTGTCTTTACAGTTATCCAAAAAAAGTGAAAATATCTGCAGCAAACTGTGAGAGTGCAGACAAAGCATCTGCCTTGGCAAGACTGTCCTGCAGATCAAGGGATGCACACAAGGGTTAGAAAAAAGCTCCTGTCTCTTGGGCACTGCTGAGGGAGGGAAAACATCTGGGATTGGAGTAGAAGGAGGGCACACGGGCATTAACACAGACCTGGTAGTGCAATGTTTGTGCTGTAGACAGTAAATATCAGGTGGGAGACTTTTTCCATTTAAGAGCACAGAGATATTTCTGAGCAGTCCAGGTCCCAGTTCTGACATGTCACAAGACCCCAGTAATTGGGGATGATTTAATTCAAAGTCATGATTTTGGGAAAGATGGGTAAGAAAAAAAAAAAAACACTCTTCCCTGAGAAGAAAATACTATTTCTAAGGAGTATTCTACTCCACACAGTCTTTATCATCAATGAGAGCTTATGCACACACACCAGTAGCTTACTAGACCCAAATCTACTAATTAACAGTAAAAGCCTTGAGGTCATTATTATTCACAAACAAAGATACTGAGTTGGTAGCAGCTCTGACTTTCTAGTTCCTGTGATTCTGCTTTCAGTGGCTAACTGTAACAAGGGCTTTGTGCAAATAAGTTTCTTTCCTTCTAGGTTGGACTGTGCAGCCGCAGCAGAGGACAATCTTGCTGTTGTCTCAAAGAAGTTGGTAGGAGTTTCTTCAGAACTGGCAGTGGTGGTGGATGTCCAACTGGATGCCTAGCTTGTGTGTCCAGCGACCTCTCCCTTGTTCCTCAGCATGGTGGCTGCATGCTCCTTTTGCCTCTGCAGGAGGACACGCATTTGCAGAGCATGCTGCTGCTTCAGCTGAGGACGTATTTCTGGTGGTGAGTCACACAGGAGGTAGCATGTGGTGGAAAATGCAAAGCCATGAAGAGAAAGCGATGCTGGTGGGACTGAGAGAGGAGACTGTGACACTAGGGCTGGGCAGTGGAGGTGGAGAAGAGGAGGAAGCAGAGTGCAAACCCATCAGCTTCAGCAGAGCCCAGCAGTGATAGATGGTGCTGTATTATGGGACATGGCCGAGGTGCCCATCAGTGTGCCTTCAGAGGGAGGGGTGGGAAGTGGAACAAAGCAACGTGTGGGAATGTGAAATGTAAAAGGTGAGTCCAATCGTCATGTAGTTTAGTAATAATGTGCTTCATGTATGAAACATGACTGGAGGATAAGGAGGCTTGTCGAGGTTGAGGAGGGCTTCTGGCTGGACAGAAACCAGAGAAGGAGGGGAGGGCAGGTGAGGAACACAAGTGATGCAGGTACACTGGCACTCAGCAGGCACACAGTGGCTGTGCTGGCACAGTGGCTCCTCTGATGGCCTTGGAGTAGATGCTGGGGTATTTTGAACTTGCTATTCCAGGCTAAAGCCCTGACACTGTGCAGTTCTGAGGGGGAGTTGTGTGCTTCAGTATGATACTGAAGGCTTTGGCTTTAGCAGGGGCAGTTTATTTTGCTTTTAGCTCTACTAATAACCATAGAAGTTGGAACCCAAATGAATCTGTGGGTTTCCACTCACACAGCTAACAACTGTTTGATTCATTTACTTCTCATATTCGTTCCTTTTGCTTTTTTTTCAAAAAGGCAGCAGGATGTTCTTGTACTTTAAGTAAGGACCAGGAGAGAAAAAATATTTTTGTAAGGATGAAGATGCATCTTTCTGTGCAGAAGGATTTTTAAGCTGCATTCATCTATTTTTTGATTAATAGATAGTGTTGCTGAAGTGTTAGCACTTAAGACAGAGGTCAAGTCTCTGTTATTTTTCTGTCTTAGAGGTGAAAGCAGAGTGCAATGGCTTGCAGTGTGTGATTTAAAAAAAAATTTTTTTTCAGCTGCAGCAAATAATTGTGACCTCTGATTACAGGAGTAATTTAAAACTGTTCTTTGCTATGTTAACTTGAAGTTGTGAACTACAAAGGTCTGCTGTGAATAGCATATGAATAAAAACGGGACTCTGCTGGAACTCACTATTATGTTTGAAGTTGGTAGAAACCAGAGATTGAAAAGACCCACTAGTTGACTGAATGAATTCATTGCACGTGCAAGACAGAACCTCCTTGCACAGTTATGTACTTCCTATGTTTTTCAGGAAAGAGAAAACATGTTGAGATGTTTCTGGACAAAATGCTTTGACACAATACAGTCCATTAGGATGTCTACATTTTGACCTGGTCTGCCATCTAGGTAATTTTTGCATCAAATTTGCAATGTCAGTTGCAGAATGGCTAAAAAAAAATTAAAGCTTTGTGTAGAAGGAAGACAATTTATTATGTATTTTTCTTTCTTACACTGAAAGGAAATGCTATTCTATAGCTGTTGCAGTTCTGGTTTTCTCTGAAGAACTGTCAGCTTAGTCTAAATGTAAATGGTACGTAAACATAGGTTAAATGTGGGGTTGATTATGTGGTTTTTTAAAATATAAGTCCAACAAAACATTTTTAAACAACTGGCAACCTGTGACATTTGAAGTAGAAGCCTGAAAGTGTTTGGTAAGGAAACAAAAATTGGTGATACTTGGTGATCATCCCAAGTAAAAAAAAAAAAATAAACAAAGGCTATTAAGAGTCACAAGCAAATTCCATGAGAAGAAATTTCAGTCATCTAATAATTGCAGTTAATTGAACTAGACATGTAGGCCAAGAAACCTTTTCCTTTTTTTTTTTTTCCTTTTTAATGGACTTTCATAGGAAGTTGATAGAGTTCCTCAAAGGAATAGACTTGCTAGCTGCAATTTATGTATGGTGCAGCCTACTTTTGTCTTTAGCTTATGAAATTTGGTCTAGTTTGTCATGACTACTTTCTTTGTTAAAAGGTAAAATGCACATTGGGCAAATGCTCTATGGCAATTTGCATAAAAAGTGATGACAAAGAGCAATTAATTTCTCATTATTATGCAGTGAAATGCTACTTTGCTCCTAAATGACTGTAGAGGAGGTTTTTTTTTCTCTGTGTGTAAATCTGTTGCAGCATTGTTCTAAAAATAGTAGTTAAGAGCCCTCTGCACTCTTTATAAATCAGGGTCTTTGACACTCCATTCGATTCTCCACAGAGAGATTTTTCTCACACATGCTGACTGCTACAAGCATCGCCCCGAATGTTCATCACAATAATAAGCATTAGAATTGTGTTAGATAAAGGAAGATAGAGGAATTTAATATTTTGTCAAATTAGATCTCTATCCTTTTTATCTGGAGATCAGTATTCAAAGTACGTTCAGATCACACACAAATAGAAACATATTCCTACCACACACAGCTAGTCTGTACAGAACAAAGAGTCAAGATACCGTTTTCTATGAAGGTTTGATTGTGAGTACAGATTTCATTACTGGCTCGCTGTACGATAATGAAATTCCTTTAGGGCAAAGATGAGGTACATCAAAGAGGCAGCGTGGAGAGGCAGACTTTGTTAGTGCATGCTCTGTCACCTGCATTACTGGTCCTTGCCTGCCTTTAATTTGTAAGGAAATGCTAGTAATTCAAACCCTTTTATTGGACCAACTTATATTTATATATATATACATGCATACATGTGCGTGTATACACACACAGAAATACATATTTTTCAGAATACAAAGCCTTCCGGAAGTTGTGTGACTTCTTTGCAGCTGAAACGGAGTGCAGAAAATAATTAATTTCTTGCTCACAAAAATGACCCGTGCAGGTCCTAAAAGCACCTTTGCATATAGTAAATAAACGCTGCCTGCACCGTGTAGATAAATAACCCTTCATGCAACTTTGCCTCTTTATTTCTGCGGCAATCCAGAGTGACTTTAGTGTCTATGGAAATGAGAGGCCAATGTTCGGTGAAGACATAAATCACCCAAGCTTTCCCACAAAGTTTTGCCAGTATGGGAACAAAAAGGCTGCCCTACAGAACCAGATCATAGGTCTATCTAGTCCAGCATCCTGCCTCTGGCAGCGGCCAGTAACTGATGCTTCAGAGCAAATCAAAACCACGGCAAGCACCTAGCTCATTATGAGATGCTTAGTGCAGAAGAAAAAAGTTGATCCTGACTCACAAGAGAGCAGTTTATGCCCTGAAGCGTGAGGTTTGATTTCCCTTGTATCCGTTTGCTTAACTCACACAGTTGCAAATACTTTTTATGCTTAAAAGAGTTTCTAATCCTCTCTTGGATCCTAATCAACAATCTGCCTCAATAACATGAGTTACCAGGAAGTTCTTGGGGCTGAGCATGCACTGTGTGGAAGCTTTGTGCTTTGCTAGTTTAGGGAAAGTTTTCCAGCCTTGGCCTAACATCCACAGCCCTGAGGATCAGACCTAATTGTCTAGATGAAAAATACCCAAGCTACCACTCCCTTCCCCTTGAGTCCTCCCTCACTCTTATCCTTTCCCTATCCCCCACTTGCAAAACTGTTGCTTTGTATAGATTTGTTTTGCTGGTGCAGGGTGATGGCTCCCACTTTCTGTCCTTCTAGAAGGTACAGACAGGTTCCTCTGTGTGTCTCCTCGCCTCAGCATGAGAGAGGTCTGCCTGCAGGCAGAGGATGTTGCTTGGCTATGCTGACTCCCACTGTTGCAAAGGAGAGGAAAGTGACAAGCAGAGGAGCAGGTCAGAGGAGAGGCTCATAGAAGGCAACAGTGGTGCCAGCTTCTTTCTGCTCTTCCAGCATTTCTTCACGAAGTAGCAGGAGCTCTGCTTGGGCTACTCTGTGAAAACATGCAATGCCTGTGAGACTCCCTTTCCTTTCCAGCTTGCTCCAGATTTTCTACTATCCTGGGCCAGAATGCAAGCAAGGATTTCAAATCATCCTTTGATGACCTTGAATGACCTTTAGCATCATTGCAGAGTGATCCTGGCTCTGTTACAGCAAAGTGATAATCCTCTCTGCTCTCTCCCCATCGAGTGTAGTTTTCTTCTGTGTATGTCACAAAATGGTTATTTAAATTTGGCACATGGACCTTAACAGCAATATCAGAAGGTAAAGGAGATCCAAAAAAGTCTAAACTGCTCCCCATGGGGCTGAAGTGCTAAAGCCTAAAGGTGTGACCCTGAGCTCCTAAAAAGAGAGATGCCTCCTAAACAAAGAGGTGCCCCCTAAACAAAGAGGTGCCCAAACTCTTTAGGTTTCATCTCAAAGCTTTGCCTTCACCACCTGAGGCTGTCTTTTCCAGGTTGTCATTGCTGCATAGGCGCAGAAGAGCCTCAGTTTTGATGGTGGCCAGCAGACCGGTGCCTAAGGATCGGTTTCAGGGACAGCTCCAAGCAGCCCTCCTGGACACTGCTGCCATCCCATCCTTACCTCTGGCTGTGTTTTCCAATCTCTCCTGCTGCTTGTCCCTTGGGCAGGCACTGGTGTTTGTCTGACCTTGCAGTAAGCCCGTTTGGGAGCTAAAGAGGCTGCACGTTTCTTTGCAGGATTAGTTTTCTGCCAGCTTAACTTCCTGAACCAGCTGACCAGGAGATCAGATGTGACCAGGACTGGCACAAAGGGAGGAGTGGGAATGGGAGGCTGCGGACAGGGCAGAGCACCCCAGACTTGCATGGATCTGCAGACTCGAGAGTCTGGCAATGAGGCACATCTGCCCCAGCTTGGAATCCCACAAAAAGGTTCTCTGCCTCATCCATGCTTCCCACTGTGGAAGCTCAGCAGCATCTGCCATGGGGCAGAGCCAGCAGCACCTCTGCGTTTCAGTGAGGGGCAGTGCTATTAGTCCAGAGAAGAGTGGCAGGTCTGTGAAGTGGGGAGGGGAAGAGTGGGAGGATAAGGGGGTTGGGCAGCAGGCTCAGGCTGCAAAGAAAAAGCGAGGAGCCCCAGCTGGGAAGCTCTCAAGTCCTGTGAGCCCCTTTTGTGTGAGTCTGAAGGCAGTGGGCAAGTTGGGTGTGCAGTGAGGGCTGGGAGCAAGCAGCCTGTGTGAGGAGTGAGAATGGGCATATGCAGGTTTTACTGGCCAAGACCCATTTTTCTTCACGCTTTTGCCATGCTTAATGTCACTCTTGCCTCTGTTTTCGTCAGCTTTCCCAGAATTTCTTCAGAAGCCACTTCAGCTGTGGCAAACAGCAGAACCAAACCCAAATCAGAGCCCTTGCTTAGCAATGATCTACACAGAGGGGATACAGCCTGATGAATACAGAGGTCTGAAACTCCCTGTGGTGCGTAGGTCTGTTTATCTAGCATGGCTCACACTATTTTATTCATTTAAGTGTCACTACCTGCATCTTGGGAGAGGTGGGAGGGATGCCTTCCATGAGTTATACTGAATTTTCCTGAAACCATCAAGCGAAGAAGATGCCATTTCATGTCAAGAAACTGTTATTTCACCTACGTGTGTGTTACGTTGTATTCTTCAGACTACATTTTACATGCCTGGGGTGTATACGTGTGATCTACTGAAACTGCTCAACACCTTCTATAATTTATGCTTCCTTTCAGTCTTAGCAGTGTGCATAAACTTCAGCAACATGTTGTCACTCCCTCTAAATCATTGTGAAAAATCTTCTGAGGAACAGCACTAGACCCAGGGCATTCTGCATTTCACCTGCTCCACTTTTCAGACCAGGCTCCAAGGTGGCAGGATGACACAGCAGAAGAGAAGTCACAGTTGGCAAGGGTGAATAGTAAGAAATTAGAACAGATAACGCATTAGCACAAACCTTGGCATGGCCGTTCAGCCAGGGAGTGTCATTCTGAGGGTGGCAGAGTCAAGGAGAACCCAGATTTCCTGAAGGTAAATGTTCCCCCTTTTTTTCAGGTAACGTCTTTGTGAAACCTCATGCTGAGCAAATAGATGTAATGGAAATGGAAGAAGTCAGGGTTAACCTTTTAGGTCACCAGGGGTTTGGCCTGTGGCCATTGTCACACAAGACTACATCAAGATTATATGTTTCCTATTGCTTAATCCATTCATAGCACAGCGTACTAATCCACAATTTGGCATTTGCCTCACTGATCTGCTCTGAGGAGCTTTGTCAAAATCATTTTGAAAGCCCGCTGACACTTCCCACTTCCTTAATTTGCTGGGACTTTTTTAGAGTTTGAGGGGAGAGAGCTGCAGCCCAGCTCTACTGATCCTGCACACCCAAATTAACCTTGTCCGTGGTTGCATACAGTGGGCGTCCTTGGCCCTATGGTCAATATTAGTTACCTTAATTTCTGTCTCATATTTTGGAACAGGAAAATTCTTTAGTCTTGGGAGCATTGCAGTCTCTTGCTAGTCACTCTGTTCTGAAGTTCAGCTTCTGAACACTCCTGGATTCTTCTAACTTCATCACTCGGGTTTTCTCAACTTGCTCCAGTACCACTTCTTCAGAAATGTTTATCTTTATGACATCACGCTCACCATTTCCATAGATTTCCAAATTCCCCACTACAGTGAAGACAAATGTAAATAATAAATTCAGCTTCTTGAAAATGTCTTAATGCTTGTTAATTACGTCCTTAATTGCTTAATGACTCAGAGGGCCTACAGAGACACATGCAGCTTTATTTATGTTTAGTCAGTTTGAATAAGTATGTATTGTTTATCTTAATATCTTTGGCTGTTTGCTTGCTCGCCTCCTTCAGAATTACTATCTATTTACAGCTTACTTATGACTTGTGCTGAGCTGGTTTGGGCAGAATTTGTAACATGTCTGTGTGAAGCTCCCCTGGTGTTGTCTCTGAAGTTCACAGCACCCACTCTCCTTCCACGACAGCAACTCCTGTCTTGAAAGAGCCTTTAAGGCTCTGGAATTTCTTATAAATGCTTCACTTGCCTCAGTTCAGTGTGATAATGCAGTATGATGAGATAATTCAGTGAGGCGTTTGATTTTTTTTAAATATTACTATCATTAACAACAATAATAGCCAGGAGAGCAACTTTAACTTGAGGGTGTCAGATACCTTTCTCTTGTTGGCTGCTCATAAACTGTCCCATTTTAACCATTGCAAATGGTTTCTTCTATGCTCCATGTCAAGCTCATCTATTAAAAATGTGGGTTTTTTGGAAGAGGAGTGGGGATTTTAGGAAGGGTCTGGCAGGTGAGGGAGGATGTGAGAGTCAGGCTGAATGAGGAGCTGGTGGGAAATCCTGAGACTGCCTGACCTGAGGACTACAGCTGAAATAAAGCACTGTGCCCACCAGCCTCTCTCAGCTGCCCACATGGGTGACTTACAGCATGCCCTCTTGGAACTTCTGATTTGTACCAGTAAGCCTCAGGACGAGACTGCAAAATAATTTCTGTGTCTGATGTGAACTAGCATTGAGCCAAACCTGTAAAGATGCACAGCTAGTTCACTACCTTACACAGTCTCTGATTCCAAACAATTTTCATTTCAACTCATCACCTTCATTAAAAGGTCATGAGAAAAAAAAAAAAAATTGGTTAAGGTATCTTTGCTTTCTTTTTATGGCTTTGGTATAAGACGCATTAATTAAAAAGGAGAGAAAAATAGTCTCTTCTCTTGTCATGAGAAGCATATGTGCTGCATAAAGCAGAGGAAGAAAAGAAGTGTGCTGTTAAGTAGTGGATTATTTTATGTGCTTCATGGGAAAAAATTGGCCAGCTTGCTTCAAAGCAAACCATGTCTGTAGTACTTTAAAGGGAAGTAGGAGGAAATAATAATAATTATATCTGAATTGGCTTAGGGCTAAATGCTGTAGATGAGTATGGGTGTGACTATGCAAAATGTTGTCTTGATGTTAACCCAAAAGAAAAAGGAACCTATCAAACCCAGATTCCATTGAAAAAAAAGTGTTATTTGTGTTATTGCGTATCCATGCAAGGATATTTGATTTTTTTGTTGTTGTTTTCTTAGGTGAGTATGTAAATTAGCCTGTTCCTTACTAGCCTTTGTAGGAGCATATTCATATGAAAAATTATGACAAATCTTATGGCACAGTGAAAGATCCAAACAGGCCAGTTTAAAAGTTAGCAGAGCAAATTAATGACTTTGGTATCTGTGGGTTTTGCTCTTTAAACAGGTGAAAATGTGACTAAGGACCAAGGAAGGGAAAAACCAGTAGGCTTATCTTTGTGCATGGAGTTAGTGATATCTTTGGGACAGACAGGATTATGCTATTGATCAACGCCAATAGCCACGGTCATCAAATGCAATAAATAAGGAAGTTATTAAATGGTCCTTATCATAGGAAAGCTTTGATAGTGGAGCATTATAGACAAATTGAGGAAGTACTAAAGGATAAACAAGAGTCTGGTCCTATGTGGTGGAAAAGAGAGTTTTGCTGTAGGTCTTAACTGTAGCAGTCTTGGTGTTACTGAAGCAGTTTTGTTTCAGCATCCAGAAATTTATGAGTTAAAAATTCTTTCTCAACTGACAACGGCTCATCTAAACAGATCAAAAAGAAAAGCAAAACCAAAACACAAGCTCAGAAGTTGCCTTTGCCTTGTACAAGGAGTCAGAAAGTGTCAAAAGATGTGTCATATCTTAAAAGGCTAAATGAAAAGTTATAGTTCCTCAGCACATGAAGAAAGAAAAGCTTTATTGAAATAGTTTCTTTGTCGCATCCTATAAAAATATTATGAGGACAGCGTGTATAAAGGAGTAAGAAAAACAGAGGTTACTGGAAATTCATGTAAAGGTGAGATTCTCTATTTTATAGCATAACGAGAGAGAGCCATCACTCCCAGTACTGCTGCTTCTAATTAACTGGGATTTTTTTTTTTGTCACAGTTTCTAGACCTTTCTGCTAAAAATCTACAGCACTGCCTGAAAACACAGTTACAGATGTTACCAGAGTAGTTGGATAACCCATCCATCTTTCCTAACTCTGATTAACAAACAAGAATATTCATATTCTCCAGAAATGTGTTTTCTGAAGTCAAGGGCCAAGGTTTCCTCTGATGGGTTTTGACATAGCATCCATGAGTGGTGAACCAGTGGCTGCTTCTTCAGTAGCACTGTTGAAAGCACTCTCCCCTGCCATGGGATGCCTTGTGGCTCTGGCATGTGGTGGTCCCCAAGAATCCTCCTGCCAGCTACAAAAAGCTGAAGATTCAGTGGTTCCAGCAGTTTGTCTTTCGGTGCCACTCACTGAGCTGATTTTGCTGGGTGCCAGGTCTGGATTAAAGTGGTTGACAGAGTTGGCCTGTACATCATTTTTATAAATCCTGGAGATTTTCTTACTCCACTCCTTGCCTCACTGGAGGTACATGAGTAGGTCTGAGGGAGATGAAAGAAAGTAGCTTCAGTGCTTTTTAGTTGGCAAGCATTTAAATATTTTCCAGTAAGGCACAAGTTACAGGTGTGGGCTAGAACATCAACACACAAAGTTACCCTTAGTCAATTTGAAACTTAGCAAAAATTTGAATGTAGGTAAACAAAGTGGGAACCATTTAATCCTAAATATCCCAGCTATGTCTAAATCTCACTTCAAGAGGGCCTTGGATGCTACTGTTGAGGCCAAATTTGCTGAAAAACTGTGATATTCCCCTTGAAAGTCATGGTGAGATGAAAACTCACTAAAGCTAAAGGGCATTCCAGGACATTTCTGAGCCTGTTCAGGGCTGCACTAGTGCCGGTGGGGAGAATGGCCTACATCTTTGTGAAGGTCATGCAGAATTTGTAAGCTGCAGCACCCTGAATTCACATGGAATACAAGCACAGTAAGGATTCTAGGGAGTTAGAATGAGCATCCTCAAGAATCCCAGCTTCAGAGACAGAATAGACCCTTTCCTGACTGGATTGAAAATGTCTCGGTTGAGTTAAACATGGAAAAATTCTGCCTTCAATTATATAAATTCTGCCTTCACGTTTTTTCACAGCTTTTTGCATTGTTTACTCACTAATACCAGTGACAACTTGTCATAAGTCACTTCTGAAGTGGGAAGGCTTTGTACCAGCCAAGCACCAGAGAAATGACACTGGAGCTCACTGGAGACCCTGTCCCATCGACTTCACTAGGAGTTATGTGACTGTAACAGAGACTGTTGCTGACCCCAGATACCCTGATGGACACTGTCCATTTACTGTGTTGGCTGCTATGCTTTGTTAGTTTCCCTAGTGAGACTGCGAAATGGAATGGGTATCTATAAAGCCTTATCCAAAATACTGTGTTTCTCCTCCCCGTCTAAGTGCAAAGTCTCTTTCTCTTCTTCTTCTTCCTAATCAAGGAAATACTGCTATTGAAACCAGGTATTTCTTCTGGTTTTCTGCTGTAGCTATGTACTCTGGGAATAATTGCTACATGTCCTGTCCCAGCTGAAAACCAAGTAGAAGCAGACCTTAACCATAATACTGGTAAATAGCTAGCTATGATTTCTGTTAACAAAGCTTTTTTTTTTTCACAGACAATGGAGAAGCAGCAGACTGGGAATGTTGTTAGCAATATATTGTCTTCTCACTATTGTTAGAATGGCATATCATCACCTCATTTTATTTCTTCCATCTGTTTCATGCCAGTTTGCTATAATGCTACTTTGAGAATACTGCAATCGTTTGTTTGTATTGATATTGGAAATAAATATAAAATGTTTTTGAAGGCACCATAAGGATGGAGAGTTTGATGGGATTACAGTAAAAGCAAACAAGCTGTGAACAGAGACAGAGACTGCTGCAGGATACAGAATCTGTGGAAGAAATGAGTTAGAGGTTATTAAGGGAGAAGGAGAAGAAAGATGTTCTTGTGACTAAGGCACTGGACTGATACTAAAGAGGTCCGTTCTTTGTTCCTGGATGCATTATTGGATTCCTTTGAGACCTGTGACAAGTCACTTAATGTCTCAGTGCCTCAGTTCTTTGCCAGTAAAATGGAAGTAAATAAAATTTCTTTACCTCAACGATCTACTTCAGAGATAAATCCATTCAAAAGTTATGAAATGCTCAGCTGTTAAAGTGATGAGCACAGGGGAAAATGAGTAAATCAATGAATTCTAACTCCCTGCTTGTGATGAGTTTAGTAAGTAATTTTTCTGGCCAGTGAACCTGGTATGAAGACAAGCACTGGCTTTCTCCTCGTCAGAGAAACATCAGTGACCTATGTTTTGTGTGAAGTCATAACAAGGTCTGAGATATTTTCAATGATAATGTGTCAGTAAAGAAAAAAAAAAAAAAGATGAAAACCCTTTTTTTTCTTGATTCATCAAGGAAGAAAGACCCAAGAGAGGGAATGCTAGATGTCCTAACTGCATAAAATGAAAGCTTGAATAGAGGAAATGTACAACTTCTCTATCACTGTGAAACTTTTAAAGATTAAAACATACATGAGCTTGACTTTTCATTGCCGGGTATCTTGCACAGTCAATTACATCCACTAATAGTGAGAATAAAATGCTTCTCTTGCAGTTGGTTGCATTTGATATTCCCCTTGCACCTGTATAAATGACCACACAAGGCTCTAGGTATGCAGAATCCACTTCCTGTAGATTTCCAGCATATCACAACCTGACGATGTTTCTTTATTCTTCAGTACCATGTTTGTCACCAAAGCTACAAAGATATGATGTAAATGCTATCAGTGAATCACACCCAGAAAGCTTCCTAATCCTACATAACTACTACATGGTGCTGTATGTGTTTGGAACTGATAAGGAAATCTTTTAAATTTCCTATTATCTTTGATTAGATATGAGTTTTGGTTTTGATTTAGTGTTAGGCACCTACTGTGAGGAACAAAGGAGGTGTCACGGATAACACAGAGATAATTGTTTTAAAAAGCGGGATCCCTAAGAGAATAAAAAGCAGGTTGTTGAATTTCTTCTCATTTTATTGATTATCCTTTCACTGTGATTATCCATCTGCGGAAACATATGCTTTAAAAGGAGATGATAATCTTATCTGTGAGATGACTAACATGCATCAAAATTTTCCATACCAGTGACACATCTTTAAACCAGACCCTCTCCTGCACATGTCAAACACCAATGACATGGACTAGTTTTCCTTTAGGATGAGGACAAGCAGTTTTCTTTAAATCACTGTGTTCTTCATGGCTCACGTGTTTGAAAATTATTTGCAGGCAGATGCTGACAATTTCCCGAAGAAACTTCATGGTTCATTACCTCCCTTTATGATAGCAGCAAAATAAATTGCTGTAAAGTCCGTTAATGTGATAGAAAATGTTCCAATTTCCAATAATAATAATAAAATCTCAATCCTGCTCTCTAAACTCTTCCAAAATACTTTCCAAATCACCTCCCTTCTGCATTTGCACGCAGATACTGAGCGTTACTTTGTGCTAAGTAGAACAAAGGTTACCTCTGCGATGCAAATGCTGCTGGTTTATGAGGCTGCTTAAAGAGATTCTTCAGGAAAAACAATGTGCATAATTTAGTGCGACTGGTGGGTGAGTGGTGGAGAAGTAAGGAATGGGGATTGTTGCTTCTGCTGTGTGCTGCTTGCTAGGTCTCTAGCATGAGTTGGAATTACAGCATACGACAGAATATTGGTTAAATACATGCTTGCATTTTCCTTAGAGAAGAATGGACACCTATACTAAACATATCGCTACTGTGTATATTCTGTTCATCATAAAATGAGTACAGGTAGTACAGTAAGCAAGAAAGAGCAGACAATCAGACTTTTCCAAATTCCAGCATCCTTGCCATACACTATTTGGAAGTAGCTGTGCTGGTTTACTTCTTGCTGAATGGCCTGAAAGCCAGGTTTCCAAAGAGGCTTTAACCAATCTGACTGTCATGTTCAGAGGGAAATAATAGCAGGGGTGCTTTGGGCCTCACTCCTGCCAATCAAGAGGGGGATTTTCTTCAGGGCTAAGCTTGGATTCTGGGCCATGTTGGCACAGCCCTTGTGTATTATCATAGCTCATGGCACTCAAAAGGGCAGAATGAGAGAAGGTGAACAAAAATAGGAAACTGCAAATGGGGGCGGAGGTCATTAACTAAAGTGGATTCTCTTAATCAGCACATGAGATGTTGCACAAACAACAGGGTGAAGGTGGTGTAGCCAAATGTGACCTGACCTGAGATGGGAAAATGCTTTTGAAAAATCGGTGCTAGAGAGCTTGCATGGGAGTCAAACAGATGACATCCCTTTACACTGAATGATAAAGTGACAGATTGTATAAGTAACTGAGGCTGTACCCAGGGTGGGCAGGTGGCTATGACCTCTGTAATATATATTTGTGTTGATAAAGCATGAAGGTAGCAAATCATAATCTCATAGTAAGCAAATCATTCTAAAGAGGAGATTTGCATCCTAAAAGCGTGCCCTAAGCCAGAAGTTAAGTCTTCCAAAGCCTGTATTTACCACATGTAGCACATGTTTAACGCTGGGTGATGTGATTTGACTTACAGTTGAAGCTAATACCACAGCTGAAACTCCAGGAGGACGCAGAGATGGGCAGTCTTTCAAAGTGTGTACCACTGGACAGACTACCCATTTCAGATGGAAGAAAGAAATAGCATTTCTGGGGACTGGATGAAGCCAGGGCTTGTATTCTGTTTCTTATTTTTTTCATTAATCCTGATCAGTAAGTAAAGGAATAGAATTGAAATGCAGACCTGTAAGTTCATTGCTGAGATGAAAGAAGAGACTCAGCATGAAGGCACAAAGGCAAAAGAAAGGAAGACAGGGAAGTAAAAGAGGAAGCAAAAGGCAAAACTTCAGTAGAAAAATCCAACGCATCGGAATGGCTGATTTCAGCTTCAGAGAGTTGCCCTGAGCATACATTAAACTGGGTTCAGCTGCTCTACGTACCATCAAATATTTCATATTAATAATTAACGAGTCACTGGCTGTCAGAGCACGATTCAAATGGATGGAAGGGGAGTTTGGGTCACCTTCTCTAGGACTGAGAGTCTTAATGAAGGGCTAGCTTTACTGCACTGTTGAGAAATTATGATATACTAAGCAGAAGAATGAAGGGATAGTCTTGAAGGCTCCCTCCATTCTTGCTCCCCCAAAGGAAAGTATTTCGTTTCCTATTTTTATTCTTCTCCTTGATACACTGCCAATGTGTACACATAAAGGGCTTGATCTTGCCTGCCAATGTGTGATGTACTCCAATGTACTCTGGAAAATTAGCTCACATATGTGCAAACTTAACAGCAAAGGTGCTGTGTATCAGGGACATGACTGAATTCAATGACTGTTATAAATCAGAGTGCTTGGTGTGTCTTTGCTGGACACATTCTCATTTATCAAGGTGATTTTTAAACCTGTGACTAATGCCCATGGGTATACACTGAAATCTCTTGCAATGTCTTGTCCTGGCTTTAGATTTTCTCCCCAATGCTCCCGTTCACCTTCAAGCCTACCTGAACATGGACATAAATGATAGACCATGAGGCACAGGGTTTATCGCCTTCCCATCGATCACTGATGGGCTGTTACAACTCATGCCATCACATGAACAGCTTGAAATGGCACAGTCAAACCACAGGTTTCCCGTGTTACTCTCATGAAGTGGAGAACAATTTCAAAGAGGCACCAGAAGGCCTTTGCAGTCTTGGCTGCAGGACCACTAGTGACCACAGCTAAAAAGAATAGCCCTGCAGGAAGCAGCAAGCAGAATTTAATAGAGAAACTGAGGAAACAAGAGTCTCTTCAAGATCAGCTGGAAATGTTTGTGAAGTCAATCTACCATTTGCATCTCTAGCTTGGGATGAAAAATGAGTATAAAAGCTGTGCAGAATTGCCTTTTTTCTAGTCCTAGAGAGGGACAGACAAACACACCGACAAACTCTGAAAGCCCAGAAGAAAAAGTGGCACATTTCAAAGAGCTAATTACAATTTCTTTCCCTTGGAGATTAATCCACTGACTGTAATTAAGCTCCCTCTGTTTTTGAGATCTTGGCAAGATCTAAGAAAAGCGCGAGTGAGTGAGAGAGTGCCCTTGCTAGCCAAGCAGATTTTTTACTAAGCTCTATCAGCCCTAATTAATAGACCTTTGTGTAAGAACAACCAGAAATCAGATTTCCAATAGAGCTGAATCAAATGGCCTTGGCTACCTCTGCACACAAAGTTTGTTAGAAGCCAGGCCACAGCCAAGATTTACACATTCAGACGATGAAAATGAGGTGTGGGGGGGAGGCAGGATGAAAAAGCTCCCCCCATCTCAACTCCTTCTTCTCCTTTGCTGTTGCTTTGTTCTGTTTGTAATCTCACCAGATGGCTAAGGCAGCCTAGAGAAGAGATTGCCTGAAACAGGCAGGTGATGAGGCCAGCAGCAGGGACTCTGAGAGCGACTGAAGAAACGGATACCGTTCTCTGGCCCTTGCTGCTAACAAAGTGCTTTGTTATTCTTCTTTTGCTCATGGCTACGTTTCATTTTGTGCCTTTCTGATGGCCAAGAAGGGTGCTAGAAACCAGATTCTCAGCTGGCACAAGTGAGGGTAGCATCACTAACATCCCTAGAACGTGGCTGATCTGTGCTAGCCACAGCTTTAGTCTACACAGCCCAGGTCTGCTCTTCCCCTTATGGCTTCTCCTATGAGTACGTGGGCATGCTCATCTCTGAGCAGGGAGGACCTAGCCCCTTCCTGCAGCTATACCTGTAAAACAACATGTTTTTCTTTCCACCCACACCAGAGTAATGCAACAGGCAAACAGTGGTGCAACAGAGATTGAACTGGGTCATGGAGAGCATTCAGATCTCCCCAGAAATCTCTACAAAGAATATTGACTATGCCAACACCACCCTCAAGGGCAGACTTGACTGTTTTCCATACTGCAAGTCTGTAAGCACAGCCCTGGGTTCAAGGTGCACTGTCTACAGCAGCTGCAGGGACCACGCTTGCCCAAGCTTGTTCCATGGGCTAGGATGAGCTCCCAGGTGCATTCAAACAGGCCAAGGGCAAGCTATATGTGAGGCAGCTGAATGGACTGAAAGTGGGTGGCAAGTGTGGCAAAATATGCTCAGAGCCACTCTGGGTCTGGTTTTCAAAGCCACCAGGTTTGGTTATGTTCAGTGATCCTTTGTAACACAGATCAAAAAAATGGCACAGCCTGCTCATGGCACATGAAGCAGCTCATTCTCCATTTCTATTTCGTCTCTCAGCAATTTGGTGTGAAGAATTAACCCTTCAAGGAAAAATAAAAAAAAAAAAAGAAGAAATCCTGTCAAGTATTTTAATTCCATGCAATATATATTCTGACCCTGCTCTCATAAAAGGTAATAATGAAATCCTCTTGACTTGAATGGGAGCTGAAATGGGTCCTATTACTGCACTGATTAAGCTGTAAGAGCAAAACAAGGCTCACAATGGTTTCCAGTTGCTGCAGTCAAACCCCAGCTTCATCAGTTCTACGGTTTGTGGATCATAACAACAAAAACTGAAGTGCATTTAAAATTGTATTAATCACCCACAATGATCTAAACAATAGAAAGCTTGTCTTTGTAGTTAAAAAGATAAACTGAAAGCCACAGAACAAGGACTGAAATACCATAAAAGTAGGGTGGTCATATTTTTCATAGCTAAACTTATATCCAGTATAAATATATGTTGTCTGATTTTTTCATTCTGAAGAATTAGGCATGAAATAAAAAAAAGAGAAAGAATCTACTATTTATTTTCTTAATCCTTATTACAATTATCTCTTAAAAATTTTTAAAACTTTTTTTTTTAAAATAGGACCTTAATATTATAATTTTCTCACTCTATATCACCATGAAACACTTCTAAGACTTTTTGTATGTCTTTTAAAAGTGGAAGCACTTCTGCTAGAAAATTAGAGGTATTTGAACCACTAACTCTTGAAACAAAGTAAAGTTTGAACACAGATGTGTATAAAACATATAGGTTTTTCTTTAGGAGTTTGAGAGCTTTCTTCTACAAATGGGAAGAGCATTACCAGTTCTTTTGACCTCTACCACATCATATTTGCTTCTTACCTGTGGTGTCCTTGAAGTGGGAGCTACCATACCTTCTACAGAGGGAGGTTAAAGGTCTTAAGAAAAAGCTGATCATCTTCCAAAAGGCCAGAAATAAGAAAGCTTTTCTGAAAAGTTTCCTCGGTCTGGACACTATTATGACAAACCTTTCAGGCTTTGGCAGTGGAGCAGTGGAGTTAAGTTGCCCAGGGAACATGAGAAACAAAGAAAGAGGCTGGCAATTTGTCATGACCAGAAGCAGAAGAACTGGAATGTTATCATCACATCTGGAGGTGTCAAATCACTACCAGGTGCTAAATCAGACATCTGAATGAAGACTCTGCAAGAACCAACTGGAAGAGAGGACATGCAGGTGTAGAGTAGAAAGCAGAGAAATGCTGCTTGTCTAGCCAGGAAAACCTCATAAAAGCCTCTAAGGTCCTCCTGGCTTGTCCCAGTCAAGACAGGCAATGCAGATGGTTGTCTCTGCAATGCCAAGGAGGAAGGGCTGGCACTGTATATGGCTCTTGGAGGCACAGGTGACAAGTTTTCTGCTTTCCAGAAGTGAAGGGCATCATCACAGTGATAAAGGGAACTCATGTGAGGCATCCCAGACTGGTGTATTTGGTGGGGATGTAGGTTGGTGACATTAGTTTCAATTAAGGCACTGTCCATTAAGGACATTGCTACTCTTTAGACCGTTGTAGGTCATAACCACACTCTCGGAAAGGTGGTAGACCACACTTTAAAGAGGTGAATGAAAGAGATGTTGGTGTTGGTGAGCATTTATTAAAGTGCATCTAATCTTACGTGCTCTTAATCTTTTTATATTGTGTGCAGTAAAACTGTATTACCATGTGCACCTTTCTCTTCGGAGGCACTTACTAGACTTCTCTGGCCAGTAGCAGTGTTTCCTGAGTTTCCAGAAATGACAAATGATTCCTTAATGCAGAAGTGCCATGGCTTCACTGTAGTCCCAAAAGCAGATCAAATTAGTATTGACCTCCATGCTGCAGTAGCTGTGCGGGTAGAACGTATGACAGCTCCTCATACTGGTTCTCATTCTGCATCAAGAAGATGAGATCATCACTGACTTAAAAACTGGCAGCTGTCCCAGCACCAGTGAAAGCAGCCCAGTTTCACTGACCTTGTAAAGAAAGTACTAACATCTGTCATGTATATTTGGAACTTCAAAAAGGAGAGTTTTCCAAAAACTCAAACCTTTTGCTGACATACCAGATTTGTAATGTGGGAAGTATTACCTCAAACAGTGGATTGTTTCATGCTATCCTACCGGTGTCCCTCAACCTTGGTTCTGCAGTTACACAGGAAAGTTTTGCTGCTGGAAAGATTTCCATGCTGAAAGGATGGATAGACAGTGAAACTAATAACTGTAAATAATGCAGAGTGATGTGGAGAGCTGAAGGAATCACTCACATAACTTGGGACTAAATGGCTAAAGGCAATAGACTAGATGGTCCTGCTCTTGCAGGGCGGTTGGACTCGATGATCTCTGGAGGTCCCTTCCAACCCCTAATATTCTGTGATTCTGTGATTTTTGTCATATTAGGAATAAAAAAATCCTAGGTCAGGTTAGGGTCCATTGCTGCTTTCAAATGGTGGATGTGTAAAGGATGTCAAAAAGGGAGACATTTTCAAAGATATTTTTGTGCTGTAGTTAATGTAGAGCAGGAGGATATGCCCAACTATAATGAAGTTATACGTCCAGAAGTGGCAGCCTCTCATGTATAGAAAAAAGTGCATGAAACAGCATCTGCTAAAGATCAAAATTTTCAAATCAGTCTGAGTCTATAGTAAGTATCACTCAGTATGTTTTCAGGGATGGTATGTCACATCACACAAACCTGTTGCCCTTTTCTGAGAGGTTTACTGGCTTGCAGATCTGCATCAATATACACACTTGTACTTCTCAAAGCCATTTGACTTAACACCACGTTATCTTTGATTGAAAAACTTGCATAGAATGAGGAGCACTTTCTTGGAAAGTGGTACTGAACAGAAGGACACAGGGGTCATTGCAAATAATTATCCAACTACAAGCATTTAATGCAATGCTGTGGGAAAAAGTGGCCCGTGCAACCCATAGATGTATAATAAGGGAATGCAAAGTAAAAGAAAGTAAGTGATTTTGAATTAATGACTGTTATTATGCTGCTTTGTCTACTTCTCATTTTCATGCTTCAAGGAAGATGTGAAATACCACAGAGAATTCAAAGGACAGCTACAAAAATGGCCCAAGGTCTGGAAGGCAAGCCCCAAAGATAACCCTTATGTAGACTGAGAAAAGACTTGATCTGTGTTTATAATATTTACACAGAGAAATGAGATCTAGGGCAATGTTTTAATGTAGTATATAAAAACATAACAAGATCCAGTATCTGTAAGCTAAAGTTAAATTAATTCAACCTCAAAATAAACTCGGCTTCCTAGCAGTGGTGGTAAATGAATATTGAAATAGTGTACCACAACGGTGGAGGGCTTGACATTGCTTCATGTGTCTAGGATGAGAGCGGTTGCCCTTTTGAACAATGTGTCTTTTTCCCATTACTGTCAGAAAGTCTATGTTGATACAACCATTTCTGGATTTGGGAAGGAGGAAGTTGAGATCCACCAGAGCTGCAGTGAGAGGCAGGGCAAGGAGGGATGCAGTTCTTCTGTGGCCCAAAGGGTTGAGAGCCAGGTCAGTAACCTGGGGATGTGAAGAAGTTTGCTGCTGGGCCCATCTGGGCATTGCTCTTTTCCACAGCGGTGGCCAAAGACATTTGAGAAAATCAGTATTTTTCCTGCATTGGGCCTGTGGCTGAGTCCCAAGGCTCAAATTAAATTTTTAGGTCTTATCTTGCTCATGTTATTTAGGCTACATAAGCTTTATATACAGCACAGAATTATTCTTACTATAAGGAATGGTAAGAAGCTAAACCAAGATATCTTCTACGTGATCATAAACTTCCTGAGTGGAAGTTAAAAAACAAACAAACAAAAAAATGCTTGACAACCATCTGTAAACTATAGCCCTGCCTGATTCAGCCCAGGAAGCACAGTGGTTTTCAAAGGTGGGTCTGAGGGCCATCCATGCAAGGAAGTCAAGGCTCAGTTTTATGGTACAACTAAGCTGATAACAGCCAGTGCCTTGAAAATGCCCTGATACCTCTGGCCCTTTGTGGTCCTACAGCTCCCTGCACTGCTACCAAGTGTGGTTTGCTGACCTGGTTCTGCAGTGACCTGGCTGGGGGAGAAAGCCAGCAGGAAAATAACCCCAGAAGACAAGGTGAGTTGCTACCTACTGGTTCAGCTTGTATACTGGAGGACTCTGGCCTCATGTGAACACCAGCTCCTTGGAGGAAAAAGGACATACGTAACTCCTGGGGAAGATGATGAGGTGAAGGACCACTCATTTTGATGACAGTTTGCCTTAGGTGTGATGTCAGGCTACCCTTGAAAGCCACTTGAGCTCACCCATGCCACCTACTAAACTCAGAAGAAGGCCTTGCCATCATGGGGAAGATTTTCAAAGCCCACAGTTCAAAGAAGATTGAGACCAACTGGAACAGGTGATATCATCCTGTCCTTTCTAGTCGACTTGGCGTGCATTTGTGCTAACAATAGAAAAACAGCAGCCAACAGAGGGCTGATGAAAGCAGAGGCAACGGAACATTATGTCAGTGTCGTATTGACTATGGAAATGTTTAGCCCTGGCTGTTGGAAGCAGTACCTAATAGAATTTGTCCCAGTCCCCATAGACTGGCACATTGTAGACAGTGCTGGCTCATATAACTGGGTTCCTTGGGGTTGTCTCCAAAGAGCTCTTCTTTCTTCTGCTATTTCTGTGTTTTGATGGTGTTTGTATACCATAACTAATGAAAAAATCCCCTTTATAAATGAAAATAATTGTTAAACAGTTTATCATGCAAATGACCTGTGTTTTTACAGATAGAATTCTCCAGTCCTGAGATGGCCAGATTATTGCTAGCAAGTTTTAAAACAGAAATATTAGAAACTCAGATTAATACATACAACCAATGTGGCATAATTATTTTAAAAGCATTAAAACAGGTGTTAAAATTAAGAATAACAATCTATTTGCTCTGTTGCCTAGTTCAGGATTGATCGTGTCTTTGCACGATTCATGTAAAACACTTTTTCTTGCCGTTTGAGGAGTGCGTGTGTGTGTGTGTTTTGAGCGTAGGTGTATAGATTAGGTCAGGAGAAGACCTAATGGTCCTAGCAGACATGTAGGCTATCAGACATAGCCATGGTTGGATCTGCTCTCTTTGTCAGCAGTACTTTACATATATACATAAATGCAGACACCTTACTCTGAGACATGTTTCTACTGGGATCATAAATTTATGTTCGAGTACTTTTATTATAGTCTGGTTTTCTTGGCTTGAAAATATCAGAGTATAATTTAATCTTCCCCTCTTGCTGCCTCTTTTCTCTGTTCCTCCCCTGAAGAGAAGGAGCTTGCACTAAGTAGAGGCCAGAAGATGCCCTGAGGAAAGCATGGTCTCCCATAAACAGGAAATGAAACAGAAAGCTGCAATCATGAAAGAAGGGACTAGGAAAGATTTTAATAACATTCTTCAAAAGGTGTCTTGTGAACACTCACCACAATTTAATCGCTAAGCGTTTAAGTGCTTCAGAAACTTTACATCTTCTAAAAACAGACAAAAAAAAGACCTTTCTTCTCTAGTGTTTCTAAACACTATGATTTTTGGCAGTACATTTTCTTGTGAAGTTAGTACAGAGAAAGGGAAAACAGTCCACGCCCCTTACAAAAGGTTTGCTCCAACACCAGGCCACGTGTTTGCACCAGCACCGTCCCATGTGGTTTTCACCAACACCATCCCATGCTGCTTGCAGCTGTTATTTGTGTTTCCTTCCTGAAGTCAGTCAGAGCAGCCCTCGGGCACTGACTGCTCTTGTCCAAAGGGCTGACCGGGAGACTGGTACAAGGCAAAAATTGCAGGTTTGACTGTTTTACAATTTGCTGGTAAAGCTACATAGCTGCATTATGCCTCCAGATATGACTAGACTTGCTGAGTAAAGGCTTGCTGTCTGAAAAATTACCTTCTAACCCTGAGCTTGCCACTCTCCCAAGGACAGCACATGCTGGAGTTGAGTTGAGAGAGGCCAGTGGGCTACGATGCCTTTCCCAGCCATGAGACGGCCAGGGATCTGCAGCAGGAGAGCCCTAGGAGATGGACTTTGGACTCTTCTGTACACCTCTGGACTCCCAGCCCTGCAGTGCTGAGCACTGCAGGGAAAAATAACCCCTGCAGCGTGAAAAGCACACGTTAAAATATCCCAGTGAAGAAAGACACTCTGCAGCGCAGGAAGCAAGCATGTACTGGTCAAGGAATTAGATTACTCAAGGTGGTGACTCACCCAGTAACTATTCAGTGTTTGTAGTTAAAAGAGAAACCTTTGCCAGAGAATGACTAAAATCCATTGGCACAGGCTCTGAAGGAATCATGACTGGGCCTAAATGACTGTGTACGCAAGTGAGTTATTTTTCCGCCCCTTTCCACCGAAGCAAGGCGGAGGATAAAAAAAAAAAAACACACCCTCCCTCTTCTGTATGTTATTGCAGCGCCGGAGTCTCCTCAGGGGGCCTCCCCAACAGCCGCTGTCGCTGGGGCCAGGCTCAGGCTGACACTGCCCTGCTCAGCCCGGGCTGTGATTTTTGTGTTCGTTTTAAAGGCTTGGGTTGGCAGTGTGCAGCTAGCTCCGGGGCATTCATTCTTGCTTCGCTGAATGGTATATAGGAGGAGAAAGAACAAATTCCAGGATCTTGCAGTTTTGCCACAGAAATGAAAAACAGAATGACTGGCTTTCACAGGCTGCACCGGGGTAATCTGGGACTAATCTTGGCCCAATCACTGCTGGCTGCTGAGCCTGGCAGCGGCTTGTCACTCAGCATCTGGCAGGATCATACCACAGCCATCTCAAGTAACTCAGAGAAATTACTCCTCACGTATGCAAAAAGCAAGAAGGACAAGGTGTGATAGAGAAATAGATGAGATGCCTATTTTTTTTCCCAGTGATCTTCCAAGTTATCTTCATGTTACCATTTTCTTTATTTAATTCTGAGAACCCCGATGCTCAGATTTTTTTTCTCTCCCTGCAGCCCAGCAAACCATAGTTCCAGCTTTTGTCAAAGGTCGGTGAAATATTTCAGTGGCACGGGCTGTCAGCAAACATACTTAGAAGAACTTGAGAGTATTTGGTTGCTTTTGTCAGGGTGGCTTTTTTGTTTGTTTGTTTGTTTTGTTTTGTTTTTTTTTTTTTTAATGTGGCTGTAAGGGAGCTGTGCAATAAGGCAATAGCTTGGCAAGCACAGATGTGTGTTTCCCTCCAGTAAAGGTTAAATCACAGCCCTGGCATCATTCAGAAAAGCCTTCCCACACCTGTTTTTCATTTCCTTTTGCTATTCCTGGTAATGAAAATTGGAAGTGTTGCTATAGATTTGGGGCATAGAATGCCTTCTACACATTTTTTTTTTTTGAAGGTAAATTTGAATTAAATTAATGTTTTAGACTCAAAAAGATGAAATCGGAGAATTTCTGGAAGGTGGGGAAGAAAAGGAAAAAAAGCTTGGTCTCAGTTATTATTTTTTACTACTGATCCATCTGGGAAGCTCAAGTTGCCTTTGGTCCTCTTCAAACCTCCACTGTTTCTGCATCAAAAAATCCGCTATTTGCTGGAGCTTCCCTTCTCTAGGGTTTAACATGGAAACAACAGAACTGCAGTCTGTTTTACAACAAGCCATTGAGCTTCCTGTAGAAACAAATTCCTTTCCAGCACTTTCCTCCCCTGCTCACCAGTCAGCCTTTTGTTCTCTGTCTTTTCAAAGCTTGGCTGTGCCGCCTGAAGGAAAAGGGCTAGCCTAGCCAAATGCACTTTTTTCGCTGCACTCCCCCACCCCA
>NW_008583041.1:0-4775 GCF_000691845.1 Merops nubicus | reverse complement strand
CCTGGACACAGAGGAGGTGCTCCTTCATCTGAAGCGTCCAAAATTATAGGAAGGTAGACTGAGAACAAAGAGCAGATTGAAGTAAATACCTCATTATTCAGATACAATTATCAACAAATATATTCTCGGTACATTTTCAGGTACTTTGTTGCTAAAAATGCCAAAACTAAATATGCCATTACTTGATTCAAAGCAGGACTCAACACCTTGTGCTTCTTATGAGCCAGACATGAGAAACCTGATATCAGTAATAAGATTTTGGATCACTGAAAGCAAAACTGCTTTAAGCGACACTTCAATATTGAACTATAATCTAGAAAAAAACCCTAACCTTGTAGAGATCAATGTTCTTTGAGGATTGAGTATTTCTTAAATATTCACTTTCTGATGGAGCTATTTTATGAAGCAAATATCTCATGTTTATAGGATGAATATGGTTTGTTTAGAATAACAGTTCTCTTTACCTTATGATGATGTAGCTATTTAAAACCCAGAAAACTATAGAATGTTCAGTAAGGTCATATAGATACTATAGGAAGTTTAGTTCTTTGGAAATAATGGCAAAATTGAGTTTAAAGATAAGTATTAAACTGATAGAATTTACCACCTGTAGAACACTGAAAAGAGGTCAGTACTTAAAGGTCAAAATATTGTTCTAAAAAAACTGCCACGTTTGTTACAGGTAACCCTTTGAGTGAGTCCTCATACAGGACAGATGTACAGGACAAAATGGTATTTATTTAGTTTGCAAGAGAAAGGCTTTTTTTTTAAAAAAAAAAAATTTCAGTAGAATTCAGTCCTGATTTATGAGGCAGAGGCCTCCAACATCCGAGTTGTTCCCCTAAAGGGAACAAATATTAAATGGATAAACTCTTACACCCTCCTTCCAGAAACAGGAAGCTCTGTTCAAGCACAGCATTTCAAAAATAGTTCAGAGTTTGTTCTCTTGCACAAATGTTAGTGAGACTTCAGCTTGCATGCAAATGTCCTGTATGACTGTGGAAGAGCACTGGTACTACAAGAGTCACTTTTAATTCGGATAGTCCTACACATGCTGACTTAGCATTTTGGTTAGGACACTTGCACATTCTTCTCCTTGACACTCTACAGATAGAAGCTGTATTTAAAGTCTGTCAGCTGAATGAGTGGAAAGTATACTGGGTAGGCAGTGAGGCTAGACTGAGCTAAAAAGGTTACTCAGAAATTTTTCTTTGAAATTAAAACAGTGAAAATTTAATTTGCTTCATCAAAATTTCATTCCTTTGCTGATCCTTTTAATCAGTTTTTCTTAGTTTTGTTTGGCTTCTACAAAACATTTCATAAGACTTACAAAAGGATAAAAACTGATGTAACAAGAGTGCGTTCTTCGGAGTATCCATTTAGCTTTCTAGAATAAACACCACAATCCTATGTAGTCTTTGCTCACTTTTTCACCATTAGTAACCTCTAATGTCTAACCAGTGACAGTTGAGGAAAAGCTTTAAATTCAGTGGCATTGCTTGTCTTGTACACATATTTAGTAACATGTATAGAACATGAAAACTTTCAGAGCTGCTGCAAATAAGTAGGTACACATTATGCCCACATTATGGCATCTGTAATGTTCTTCATAAGCAGAACTCACACTGGAACAGGTCCTTTGGTCTGGGTGATCAATGGGCCAAAACTGTGTAGTGTATGGCTAAACACCTCTAACCACACTTTGATACTACATCTCACGGACATTGCCTGGTAAACTGAATGAGACTATAATCATGGCTCAGTCCTGACAACCACAATGAGAGACAACATCAAGATACCAGTGACCAGCTTCAGTGGCTAGGCACCGTGACACGTGCACAAGGGAGCTCAAACTACCTGCTGCACAGCACTACTGAAAATACCACACCAAGCTTGTCCCTGGTGGTATACCTGTGACCTGCACAGGGTTTACAACAGAGGTTGGTAGTAATACTTTGGAATTGCTGCCAATCAATAAGGAACAATTTGGCAGATGTTAAGCCTCAGGAAGAAGGTGCTAATTGTAAAAGTTAAAATCACTTGTGTACAGAGAAAGACAACTTGATATGTAGGATCTAGCTGGGACTAATTGCACTGTAATGCAAGTGTCGTAGCCCTGCGTCTTGCTCTCAGCATGTAGGTTTCAAGAATACCCTTTGGTTTACGTATGTACTTCTAATATGTTTTGAGGCATATGTACATCAAGAAATGTTTACCAAAAAAGCTTTTTTTTTTTTTAAAAAAAAAAGCTGAGAGTACTGCAAAGGTTCTTAAATATCACACTTTCTTTTTCAATGCAACTTTTTTCTAGTTGATTTAAAAAAAAAGGAATTTTAAAAAAATGACTATTTCCATGGTTCCAGAACTTATCTTTTAAATTTTAAAAGCATTAAAACTTCTACATTTTCAGCATCAGAAATCTATTTTGATGTAGTCTTATAGCCTGACCTGTATCAAAAATAACGTGTCCAGCAGGGGTAGGGAAGTGATTGTGCCACTGTACTCAGCACCGGTGAGGCCACAGCCTGAATACTTGAGTACTGTGTTCAGTTTTGGACAGCACAGTATAAGGACATTGAGGTGCTGGAGTGGGTCCAGAGAAGGGCAACAAAGCTGATGAAGCGTCTGGGGAACATGTCTTATGAGAAACATCTGAGGGAACTGGGATTGTTTAGCCTGGAGAAGAGGAGGCTGAGGGGGAATTGTATTGATCTTTACAACTACCGGAAAGGATATTGTAGTGAGGTGGGTGTTGGTCTCTTCCCCCAGGTTACAACCAGTGGTAAGAGGAGAGGAAATGGGCTCAAGTTGCTCCAGGAGAGGTTTTGATTGGATATTAGGGAGAATTTCTTTACTGAAAGAGTAGTGAGGAATTGGAACAGGCTGCCCAGGGAAGTGGTGGAGTCACCATCCCTGGAGGTGTTCAAAAAACCTGTAGATGTAGCACTGGAGGACATGATTTAATGATCATGAAACTGTTGGGTGATGGTTGGACTTGATGATCTTCAAGGTCTTTTCCTATCTTAATGATTCTATGATTCTATAGTTTAACAACTTAATTTTTTTTTTCTTACTAAAAAGCAGAAGCATTGAAAAAAAAAAGCATATAATACTATGGAAAAAGAAAGAATTCCAGATGACTTCTTAAATAATATTCTTAAACTATGTGAATTTCTTTCATAAACTTTGTATTTTTGAGATGTGAAAAAACCTGACATGTAGTACACTACCCTTCCTTTTCTCTGACATTATGATGATTGAAAAATATCTACTTAGAAAATTATGAAATGCACAAGAACATAGCCCTGCTATTTTAAATACAAACATAAATTTTGATGACAGTTTCACCTTATACTTCATGAACAGCTAATCTAGTTTTCCTAGAATTTTTTTTTCTGTAAAAAAATCTTCCTTCTCCTTTATATTTTCCCATGGAATGTTCTTTTCCTCATCAACATACTGAGTCTGCACCACACAGTAGATGAGCACTATTATCTTCTTTTTCTTGAGCATGCTTTACTCTTTCACAGTGTCAACCTTTAAAAAGAGCACTGAACTGGGAATCTTTTAGAACTTCTGTTTAATTGTAGCAGACGTGCCAATTCAGGATGCCAACAATAACATACAGTAGATGTTGTGTGTGGCTTTTTCATAGCTATTGGGATAGTGTTTCTTTCACAGACTGGATAATGAAGTAGGATGAGGTGAAGGGCAACTTCTGCTAGACGTGTACGTGTTAGAAGCCATGTGGCTGAAAGATTCAAACAGCTATTCAGTGAAAAACAACAAAAAAATGTGTGCTGCTAAAATGTTTCCAGTGTTGTTTTTAATTAGAACACCCTTGACAATAAGTAATGTTCATCCATTTAATAAAGCACAGAAGTTTCAGCTTTGAAAAAATTTGCTAAATAAGTCATTAACTTTGGGGCCCACTCATCATGTGGGTTCTGTAGCTTTAGCATGTACCAAGAGTTGTGTTTTCCCCTCTTTGAAGACCATATTGCTAGAAATGTTTGTACTAAAGACACCTGAAGCTTGGCCCTCATAAATCTAGAGGTGAGCATAAGTGTTACCAGCTTTCAAATTACTTCAGTGCCACCTGACTGAGAAGGGTTGCACACTGCTAGCTTAAGGACCAGATGAGGAATAGCTGCACAGATACTTATATAATTTCCCATTCTTTCTGTTCATGTTCCACTCAGTTTCTGAGTTACCCTGAAAAGGTAATATACAATATAAGCACCTATAGTCCATCATCTATGTCAGAAAAAAAAAGAAGAAAAGACTGGTAAAATAAACCACTCACAATGAGTCTTGTTATTGTTTTGGGGGATAAATTACTCAGGGGGGCATAAATACAGTACTTGATGTATGCATAGTTTATGCATTCTCATCAGTGACTCTTGATTTAGCACTTTGTGTTCCTTTCCATGGTTCCAAAGACACTGGCCTTTAACCTGTCTTCTGCTCATGCATGTTGCTGATATTCTTTAATTAAGATATACACATCCAGCTGCATGCTGAATTCCAACAGCTCTTGAGGAAGCAAAAAATTACAAAGTACATGGCATGCCTTTGATAATGTCAAAGCCAGTAAAGACATACTTACGACTGATGGCCTAGACTAAATGAAATAGAGTTGTACTTCCCCATTGACAATATTAATTAATGTGCAGGCATTACAAATAGCTACACCTTCAGCTACAGTCATTGTATGACTTCACTGTATTTCAGACAAAGATTATCTCATGATGCATCAGGGCACTCCAAGGAAA
>NW_008583040.1:0-3696 GCF_000691845.1 Merops nubicus | reverse complement strand
ATTTTCATCCCTTGGTTCGTGACATAATCTCTATGTGATTCTTTTGTAAGCAGGAATTTGTTTTTTAATACTTTTATGTACTTATAATGGATACACACAGTTCACCCCAGTAACGATTCACCTGTGTGACTTAGCCCACTAAATCAAATTCTATAAACTGACACATTGACTGGTCTTTGTGACAACAACGTACCTAATGGTTTACACATATTTTTAATGTGAAACATATATGCAAATAATTTAGCCTTGCCCTTTATTATTATCAGCAAAAATATTTATTTCTCTCATAAAATTTCAAATACTAACTGCATAACAGACTTGCTTTATTCCTCCCATTCAGGTGCAATGAATGCATTATATCTAAATCTGAAGTGAAAGATAATGTTAGTTTAAGTAATTCTATGGAGAAGTATGATATCTTTTAGGTCTATTTAAACAGCTGGACATAGCATCCAGCTTTTCTTGACACTATTATGTGATATTTTTAAGATTTTTGCATTTGCCAACACACATAAGAATGTGAGAAAAAAATGTGTCTAAATTACAAACGTAATTGTGAAGATTGCAGGTGTAAATAAGTTATCATAAATAAAATTATACATATAGGTCAAACATCTATCACAACAGGAATATGTATGTGCAATGGTGAATGAAAAATTGCCTCATCTATGTGTTCCTTAATAGTTTTTAAATCTTAAAAATTGACTTGGAAAGCATAGATGACTAAAAAGGATTTGCTATCTTCTTCTAAAACATGGTAGATGACAGCTACTATCCACATTTTATTTGAACTTCTGACAGCTGCAATACAAAGTTTGGATCACTGCTGTTATCTTTCCAAGGGAAAAAAAAGATTGCCCTCTGGCTGGTTTATACACTATACTCAAGGCAACAAGCAATTGGTTATGACACAGATGGAGAGGGAACTTTTTATGGCACTCACCAATTGTCCTACAGTGCACAAAGCTTTATGTAACACAGAAGGGTTCATATAACAATGGGCTTTGATATCCTGCTTTTGTGTATTTGTAGACAGTCTTATTTTTAATAATTTTTTTTTAAACAGGTTTTCTGTATATAGGATACAGGTAAGCTACACAGGAATTTAGCCTTTTTCATTATTTTAAGAATGGAATCAAGGATTGTAAAAATGAATTCCTGTGGAGAAAAGAGTTTCACTAGTATGTATGTGCATGTGTGTATTATTCCCCTGCTGCCTCTGTCAAACCTCTAGTCAGTCAATTTCAACTGTATTTGTTAGAAATAGAGCTTTTGAAGACAAAGTTTCTAAAAATTCCTTGAAAATTTTCTGTAAATAAAGGAAATATCTGTCTCTTGGAATGTCACCTTATAGAGACAACATTATGAGGGTATCCCTTGTAAGCTACTATATCATCCATTCTAGAAGAGGAGCAGAAGAAAATGAGTTTTTTATAGAAAAAGAAAGACTCTCCAGCACAAGGAATATTTATTTTTTACACACCAATTCTAAAATCCCAGGTCTGGGTACAAGAAAGAGAAAATCAGCTTCCTTTAGGAGGGATTGAACTGTAGTCTCAGCCTTGAGAAGCTTGAGAGACTATGGACAGTGGTAAAGTGCACTTAAAAATCATGAGTTCAGCTATTTTGGGCACAGTGAAGTGTCACAGGAAGGCTGCAGGATTGCACAGAAAAATAATTAAGGTTAGCACTCTGCACTAGTATTAATCAGACAGTGGTAAACTTGAAAAAAAAATTTACCTTTTTGGAAATAAAGGCTACTTTTAACACTCTAAAAATATACTTACTAGTGCAAGTCTTTCCTTCTCAGCTCTTCCAAGTTTCCAAGCTTCATCAACACTGTTTATATTTCGTTCTTCAAAGTGATGACCAGTTCATCTTTTCTGATATTAAGATAAATGTGGTTGTCTAAACTGTCTTTAAACACTGAAGTGTGACTGTTAAAATGCATGAAGCTAAACCTTAATAACTAAAACCAATCAACAACTTTATCAATTTCCTGTTGAATTTCATATGATTCGCCACTAATTTTTCAAAAAAAAATCTTTATGGATTTAATTCACTTTCCTTTCTTGAAAAGCAAAGATTTTTCCCAATTAAAACAAAACAAAACAAAACAAAACAAAAAACAAACACAAAAACACAAAACCAAAAAACAACCCTCAGCTTCAATATGTTGTTTACATTCTACCTTCACAATTTCAAATGTCTTACAAATAGTTGCCCTACTCTTTTTACAGCATTTCTGATAGCCTTTATACAATTCCAGTGTTTGAGTGCAATAAGAAAGAATTTTTAAAGAACTGCCATATGAAATCTTGGTATATACTTCAGTCTGTCAGTAGGTTTTGTGTTTACTATAGTGTTGCAGCTAGGGTCTGACGGCAGGAAGAAATCATGCTATACGGAAAGATAGGGCCCCCCGACAGCCAATAGCGTCTAGCTTGTGACGTAAGCAGATGGAAGTGACACTGTAAACCCAAGCTATATAATGCTGTGTTAAGCATGAATAAACGCCATTTGCCATCCACCACATTGGTGTCTGTGTGCACGTGGTCCGAGCAGCCAGGGATTGGTCGCTGTACCGTTTTTGAACCAGGTCGCCGCATGGTTGCTACGCAACAAGTGGTGCCGAAACCCAGGAACTCGCTTGGATTCAGGCTTTTCTTTAGGGAGGAAGCCCCGCTGTGCCACTGCTGCAGAGAGGACACTCCCAGGACCCGCAAAGATTAGAGAATATAAGTTCTCCAGAACCCTCGAGGAGGGGGAACTCTCCCGTGAAGGTCGCTTTGTGACAGTCGGATTACAGTTCCCAAGGACCCGTGTGGAGGATGGAATCTCTCGTGAAGGTCGTATCGCAAATATATAAGCAGTGGGATATTGAGTGTAAACCTAAAGATTTTACCCTTGCTATTGTGAGGCTTTTAGAAATCAGGGTAATAGACCGGCCGGTAGATATTCTCCACCCTGAGGTGTGGGATAAATGTACTAAAGCATTAGCCGAGGAGACAAAGTCCTTGGGTTGTGGGAAACACCTTAAGTCGTGGGGGAGGGTTGAACAAACCCTAAAGAAAGCTAGACAAGAGCAGGAAACTTGGAGGGCGGCAAAGAACTGTTCGTAGGCTGCCCCGAAATTGGGGCTCAGGGCAGCCACCCAGACGCAGCACCCCTGTGTCATCACTTAAACGGTGATGATTTTGCTGAGTCTATAGTGTCACAAGAGGGCACTGCAAGTACACAAGAGGGCACCACGATCCCGCAATCGCCATCCCTGCCTCAATCCCTGAATCCTGACTTGGTCACGGAGGGACAGAAGAGAGCAAAATCCTTCTGGGAGGGGTTAGCTGAGGAGGCCAGGGGTGCCGCGGGGAAAGCACAGTCTGAGGACGTCTGGGCTAGACCACTACCCTGTGCCCCCCAAAATGGTGCCGAGTGGCAAGGAGAGGGGCAGGGAGAGGATGCCCCCGGCGGGAACAAAGAAAGGGGTGGTGGAGGCGATCGGGAAGGGGAGGGGGGCGCGGGCAAATGGCGTGCAAATGAACGACGCGCGGGCGAACGGTGCGTGAGTGGGGGGTGGAACGCGAGTGAGGAGCGGAGAGCCAATCAGAACGGCCATCTGAAAAAATGCCCTTATAGGGCAAGTCCCTTTCCTGGCAGGAGGTGGGGCGGGCCCAGGGGGAAGGAACGGCCCAATCC
>NW_008583039.1:288-2029 GCF_000691845.1 Merops nubicus | reverse complement strand
AACCTAAAGGATTCTATGATTCTTTGAAAATAACAGGGGGACAAGTTGTTCTATCAACAATAGCCTTTGACAGGCTATAGTCAAACAGAAACCTGGAAAATATCTAAATAGAGAGGAGAAAGCTTTGCCCAAGCTTTGCACATCTAAGGCTGTATCTCCCTCTACTACTTTCCCTGGGACTCCAGAACTACATCATGTGCCCACTCTGACCTGAACAATGTTGACACATTCCTCACCGGTGTCACGCAGACTATGAGAGCTGCATACTTGCTGTCACACTCTCTTCTCTCCTAATGTTTTCTTCCATATGTTTTTTTTTTCCATTTAAAAAATACGCTTGGCCACTCGACTGTCTTTTATGACACCGTTTTTAGGTGATGTGCTTCCAACATTTTAACAACCGTTCATGTTCACTACGACTTGAGCTTCTGAATACATACAAATTACCTTCCTCTGTGTCCTCTTCTAAAGGAGCATCTTGCCACAGGGAGGCAGCACCCTTCAACAACAGCTCCAGTCATGTCAGCTCATGCCCACCCCATTAAAAGTGTTTACTATCTTCAGAGGCTGTCAAACTGACCACAGAAGACATGAAAAAGTTCCTTACTGTGCTCTTTCAAAGTAAAGGAAAAGGATCTTCTTAAAGACTTAGTAACAAATGCTTTTAGCTGTTACATCATTTCATTTTTTTTTAAAGCACCTGTTTCCCATCTTAGCAAGACTTTGTATAGAACCTCTGTGATCCAAATATAACCTATCAAATAGTCACATAAAGTCATATTAGCAGCTTTATCTTTCTGGGCCCATTTAGTGTATCAAAGTTAACAGTGAGAACCTAATTCCCTTCTTGAACTTGGTAAATCTCAATCACTGAGAAAGCCTGTTGTTCTTTTGGAAATTTCAGAGATACACCCTGTGAAAGGCAGGAATCTGGAAAGAAAACAATAGTGAAAAGTTAAAAAGGCTTCTTCATTCTCTTGGAATGAATTCTTGTGGAAGGGCTGAGCAAACTACACAGGAACAAAAGTTACCACTCACAATATTAAATCATGCCATTGCATTGGTAGTTTCATCTCAATTTGTCTTTTGGAAAGTAATTTAAGTACTTTTAGACAAACTTTCCTTCTTTTCTTTTCCTAATAAAACATTAGTTTTATGAGAGACTGTTCATGTTCCCAAACAAATGTTTCCCTCTTGAATTTTCTAAGCGAATTCTTCAGGTTGCAGCTGCCCATTCTACCTTCAGAGGAAAAACCACATTCCTCACTGGAATTGTTTTCACAGCAGTGTTTTTAAGGCAACTTTTTGCCAAGAAAGTCTTCAATGGGTGCATCAATGAAGTACTTAAAATTTGCAACTCCCAGCCCTCAAATCCCTTGCTTCTGGAAAACACAACCAGCATCATCAGAGTTCAGAAGGAGACCAAGTGAGACTACTGAGTCAGGTATTTTTTGTTTCAACCAAAAATTATAGAATGGTCTAGGCAGAATTGCTGAGCAGCAAACTCTAATTAGTGTCTATTCTGTCACTTTTTACAGATTTGACCAAATGACCTAATTTCTCTATGTTTCAACATCCCAAACTATGAAGCAGAGATAAGGAAAAAAGATACTTCCGTAACTTAGACTTCTTATACTTACACTGTAACTGATATTTCTATAGGTGACAAGTGTTCGCTGACCACCAGGACTGTGCTTACCCCCTAGACACCCTCCATGACCATGTATCAGAGGCAGACGCT
>NW_008583039.1:0-257 GCF_000691845.1 Merops nubicus | reverse complement strand
CCCCCCGCCACAGGAGTGGGGGAAGAGCCCGCCGAACAAGGGCTTCGCTCCCCGAGCCCTCACCCGTCTGTCGCCCCTAGCCGGCTCCTGAGAAGCCAGGGCAGCCGGCCCGGCCCGCTCTGCCCGTGGTCAGCCTCGCACGGAGGGGAACGGCCCCACAAGGGCCTCACACCGCCGCCTCCCCGCTGAAGCAGAGAAGCCCCAGATGCAGCAAGTGGTGTGCAAATCTGAGGAGCGATCCGCCTTGCACCCGCCGC
>NW_008583038.1:669-2431 GCF_000691845.1 Merops nubicus | reverse complement strand
TGCTGGAGCAGGGGGGTTGGACTAGAAGATCTCCACAAGTCCCTTTCAGCCCATATTGTGCTGGGATTTGATAATAAATTCATGGGGAGAGCATTAAAACAAACACCCTGAAAGCCTCTGCTAAACTCCCATTGCTTTAAAAAGCATAAAAATAACCAACAAAATCTCTTCCTCCCCCTCATGCCACACACAGGAACAGTAAATGCCCACGCATCCCAAGGTTCCCATTTCCAACAGCCATGGAATTGTGTCTCTCCAGGTCATTGTTGCTCCACATTGTGGAAATCTCACTGGAGATGCATTTTCCAGTCTGCCAAAGGACTCCCACCAGCAAGAAGCTGAGTTTCACAGGAGGCAAATGGAGATATTATCTCTAAATTCCTCAGAAATCTGAGGCTGAATATTGTTTCCAAAAAGGATTTCTCCTCCGTCACTTGCACGCAAGGGTTTTGTTATTGTTGGGCTGTTGGAAGGAAGGAGGAGAGATAAGGGTGTTTCAATTCATGGCTGAGACAAATGGATAGCAACTTCTAAGCAGCTGACTCCAACGGGTTCAGCTGTGGAGACCAGTTGTCTTTTTTAGACCTCTTGGATGAGATCTGCAGGCCAGGAGGAGGTCGCTTGGGATCAGCTGCTGGGGAAGGAGCTCCCACTTTGCAGCTCACATCTGCACCAGCTTTCCTCCTAAAAGGGTCTTTGTGTGGGCAGGGGGAGGGTTCCCAATCCTTGGAGAACCTCAACCAAGAAGCTGAGAGCCTTAGCTTTGTGTCAACAAAAGGCCTCCTGAAGAAGCCAAGAGACCCTTCAAGAGAAATGCTGACGCTGGGAGATGAAGACGAGTTGGGTGCGTTCATGGGAAGGTCCCTTGAGCCCAACCCCCCCCCACTTTGGATGGAGAATCCCTAGATTCTTGGAAAAAAAACAGGAACCCTCCACATTCCCATGAGAAATAATACCTTTTCTTTTAGTCTCCTCCTCAGTCTGTCTTTGGAAGACTGAAGCAAATTGATCTTGGGTCTTTCTCCGCCGCGCTCGTGAATACTGTCCTTCCTCTTGGCCTCTGTCTCCTGGATGAACTGCTGAGACTGTTTCTCCACAGCCTCCGGGCTCCGGTGGGTCTCCACGGGAACGTGCCCCGTGCAGAGGGAGGTGTCCTCAATTTTCAAGTTCTCAGTCTCTTTGGGGTTCCTGTGCGTTTCTTTGTCGTTGGGCGAGTGCTTCTGGTTGTGGTGCCATCGCCGGTTCTGGCTGTAGCCGTGGTGGCCAGTCCTGCCTGAAGAATGAGGGGCCTGGCCTCCTTGGAAGAGTTTCTGGTGGTCCCTGTTGTGTTTGGTGCCACCTTGCTGATGATCTGCGTGCTGCTGGGACTTATTGCCACCAGGAAGTCTCTGCTGTCGTCTAGAGAGTTAAAGAGAGTCATTAGTTCACCCATGAAGTATCAGGAGAAAAAAAAAACCCAACCTAAAAAGCAACTCAGTAAAAGAGGTGACCACACCAAATGGTTTTGTTTGGCCTTTCTTTATGCATGTCCTTCATCATGGCTACACCAGAACAGGACGTGTATGGATGAAGAAGCTGAGGACCAAGCTTGGCTCTGGCAGAAAGAGGAGCCAGGACCATTACCTCCAGAGAGGTGCTATGTGAATACAACTCCAAATGGACAACGTGGAAATCCAACAGCCACAAAGAAGAGAAACTGCAGCCAGCAGGACTAGGGAAGTAATTGTCCACCTGGACTGGCCACTTGGGAGGACACCCCTCC
>NW_008583038.1:0-342 GCF_000691845.1 Merops nubicus | reverse complement strand
AAGTGCCCTGCCCTGGAGGTGTTTCAAAGCCGTGGAGATGTGGTGGTAGTGACACGGGGCAGTGGGGACCTGGCAGGGATGGGGGAAGGGTTGGACTGGATGATCTGAAACATCTCTTCCAACCCAAACAATTCTTTGACTATGATTCTATGCTTTGCCCACAAATGGTTTGCTCAAGGCCTAGGGTGGCTCAGAAGGGACGAGCGAGCCCCTGTGTGCTGGCCACAACCAGTAGCTGAGATGTCATATCCCTGAACACCCAACGACTGGATGGAAGAATCACTTGGGCAGCCCTGGACAGTTCAGATGTCCATGTGGGCTGCAGCGTGGCTGTCCCAAGAG
>NW_008583037.1:0-2291 GCF_000691845.1 Merops nubicus | reverse complement strand
GGAAAATCTCTCTCAGAAATTGGAGACATTCTTCCCTGCTTTCATCAAAACATGTGAGAGAAAGGTCAGGGAAGAGTTATTCTGTCTGCTTAAGGCTTTGGGTTTTGCTATTCATTAATTAGCTTGACTAAAATGAACTACAGGTACAAACACCTTTTTAATTGTTATCACATTTAATACTTGAAAATATTGAGTTGAAAAATAGAGGCCAGGCACTTGCACAATAAAACACAATTTTCTGTAACATACATAAAATTCCATCTCTGATAAATGCTAACACTGTAAACAATTTCTGTATTTATGTTTACAGATTTCAATCTTTTCAATCCCTATAGAAATTTACCTTCTTCATCCCAGCATTTGTAACTAAAAAAAAAAAAAAAAAAAAGTTTTAAAAGTGCTATTGATATGACTATATCTTTAGGCAATATTAAAGTCAATTTCTAAGATAAAAATAGTTCATTTTAATTTTCGATAAGCTGGAGGACACCAGCTTTCAAAGGCTGGAGGGCACTATTCATGACAGCAAACAGAGAACATATACAAGATGATATTTTTTGAATTCCAAAACTTTCTTTGCACTTTTAGGCAGATCATTATTTAAAATTCTCACAAAGGAACAATAACTAGCCCTATAAATAAAATTTCAAACAGCTAATTGAAATCAGCAAGCAACATCGCTTCAAAGGAATTATGCGGTTCTAAGTATCGAAGTAGTGAAAATAGCAACACTGAAGTGAAGGCAATATTATGTTAAACAATGTAATATGTCTATTTTGATCTTCACAAAAAATTAAATAATAATAGCAAGCGTTTTCTAATTGCTTCTTAAGGCTATGATTATACTATTACAGTTGAAGAAAACTACATCTTGTTGCACAAACATTTTAAAACCCTCTCTAAATAAAGCACTACTTTTTTCCAGAAAACAGTACTTACTACTAATATAGATCCTATGTGCAACACTGAGATAAAGGCAAATACATCAACAATTTTCATTTTAACAATTTGCTATGCAACTAAAGTTAGATCTAAAATAAAATAATAAAAAACAGGGTGCATAAATTATTTTCTTTACACCTTTGAAATAGGTGAATGGTTGAAGGGAATAGTTTATAGAGATAAAGTAAGGAAATATAGATGTGAAATAAGCAAAATTCATGAAAACAGTTAAGTAAAATAAATAGCACAGTAGGGATTGAATTAAATTTTTAAATGCACACAATAGAATACCTGAATGACACAAGTGATTTCCTTCTTGCAGTCATAAATTCAACATACAGACACAATGCATTGCAGAATGATGCACTTTAATAGGGCTTTTTTCCTCCCTTCTTAAAATATAGAAGTATTATGATTCTCTTGTGTGGATGATAAATCCAGCTCAAAATTCTACCTACTATGACTTTTACCAAACTGTACAGAGAATGAGCTGTGAGAGAATGAATTATGATATACCAATGGTTTATGTAGTGTATGTATTGAAGACAACAAGAAGTGGAAGGCAAGGAAGGATACACAAAAGAAAGAATTAAAAAAAAAACAATATTTCATAGGTAATGCTTAAAAATTAGGGTAAGAATACATCCAATGAAAAAAAAAACAACAATAATTAAAGCAATATTAAATACTTTAAAATAAAATAAAATCTAACCCAAAAAGACCTTATAAAAATTTAAATAAGGTACTGATGAAAAGTACTTTATATAGTGAAAGATACAGGCATGAATGCATATGTCAGCTTTCAACATTGATACTATTAAAATTATTTCTTAACCTGTTTTATTCAGAAACAATAGCACAGTTAAATTCGTCAATCCTCTCATGTGTCTGAAACTAAAGGCATGACTTTTAACATTAGGACCCCTGAAGAGAAGTATCTGGGCCTAAAAAAACCCAACAACATAAAATAAGGAAAAACAGAATAACGGGTTGTGCTAGTTTTGGCAGGGTGCAGCCAGTCTTCTTCAGAGTGGCTAGTATGGGGCTGGTTTGGATCTGTGCTGAAAACAATGTTGAGAACACACGGGTGTTTTTGTTGTTGCTGAGCAGTGCTTACACAGTGTCAAGGCCTTTTCTGCTCCTCATACCACTCCACCAGGGAGAGGGGACACAGTCGGGTCAGGGGAACCAACCATATGTCCATACCATGTAACATCATGCTCAGTAATAAAACTAGGGGTGAGGTTGGCAGGGGGGCTGCTGCTCTGGCACTGGCCGGGCATTGGTCAGTTGGTGGTGAGCAATTGTCTTCATTTACATCTCTTGTTTTTCTTGGGTTTTATTTCTCT
>NW_008583036.1:0-12437 GCF_000691845.1 Merops nubicus | reverse complement strand
CCGTCGTCCTTCAGAAATGCCTCCACAGCGAACCTCACTCAAAAATGTCCTTTCCTCTGGACTTTCTGCTTTCCATTTCCTGCCTTTTTTTTTCCCTTCCAGGCAATAATGAAAAGGAAAACATACAGATTTGGTAAAATGCTCTGAATAGTCTCTAATGGCTGCTCAGAGTGAGGACGCCAATTTATAAGGACATCCGAGATGACTCTGGAGGCCCAATGCATAGAAGGTACCACAAATCTGCAAGGAGTACTGTGCTATAGAATAAGCAACATAGTCTTGAAATGCTCTTGGCTCATAAACACTCCCCTGTTCTTCACACTGCACTTTTTCCTTCATCGGCTGGTCTAGGGAAGACTGCTGACTCCTCTCCTGGTCAGCCTGTTGAGGGACCAACCCTGTCTATCTTGCAGAAGCACACAGCTGTCTGGGGCAGGATCCTGTGCCTCTCATGTGCATCACCCCAAGTCACTGCGGAACCTTCTTCAGGAGATGAAGGTGTATGTGTACAAAAGACAGGCCACAGCATCTCTATAGTGGTCTTGTGTTATGAGTGTAATGATACTTTTATTGTAAGTGGCCCATTTTCCATCTTTGATGGAAACCATTAGATGTCCTTAGATAACTGCAGATAATCACCACTAATCTTACTAAGGTTATGCAATAACTGTGATTGAAGTGACGGACTGAACAGTACTAAGGTTCTTTCTTGACTCCAAATATTTGAATTTATCACACATTTTCAGTGACAGATCAGTTATTTTTCCATCGTTGCTCTCAAGTAAATAAACCCCATGAAAATCAAACTGTCGTTTTAAAATGCATATAAACTTAACTCTCAAAAAGTGTTAATAATAGCACTGAAGAAATCAGACTTCTTACAGATGCATTTAAATCGATGACAATTATCCTACATTTTAAAGAAAACAGGAAGCAAACTTTCAACTGAAAGATGTCATTCAAAGTGTGAGTTTAATGCACTTTAATTTATGCACACTGACTTCACCCTTTTAATTGATCAGCCTTTCTGGAGGTGTGGCTTCACGTTACACTTAATCTGATCTTATTGCAGGCTACTGCTGGAAGGGGAGGTCCCGTTCCCTGGTCCTCCTCCCTCTCCTTGCCCTAGCACTGAATGAGTCAGATCAGCTTCCTGATCTGAACGAAAAAAAAGTATCTTTGGTGTGTTAGCACTTCTGACCATCCAATGAGCTGATCCAAATCATTCTGTGGCCATACAACTTCATGTCATACAAAGGAGACACAAAGCTGGAAAGGAGGGAGAAAAGCCAGAACCTTCCCTTTCAGCAGCAGGTTGCAGTTGAGCAGGTGAAGTATACAAGAAACTGCTTCCTAAGGCCATATTTCCCTGGCAGCCTAAATCATCACAGTTCCCAGTGTCCCACTCCCAGCTACACATTCTTGCTGCTCTTGCTTATCAGACTCTTCTCTGAGAGGGCCCTATACACCAAGTTGACGGAAAATTAACCTAACTGAAAAGAAAAGTCTCCCTTCCCTCTTTTTTCCATTTCTCCTCCGCTGCCCTGGTTCTCATCTGTTCACCCGGTAAGGTAATGCACCTGGCTTACCCAGGAAAAAGCCTTTTTTTTTTTTGGTCAGGATTAACTTTCTGCTGTTTAGGGTGCAGAGTTAGCTCCAGGCACACATTGTCAAGACCAAGAGAGAGAGAGAAAAAGGGACAGTGAGAAGCTGTTCACTTAGTTCAGAGGTGTAACACTGAAACCACAGGCTCTTACCACTTCACTGTGAAGCCTGGCAAGTTAATTTCAATCCACCTTCAGCAGCAGCATGAGCTGGAGGGAGATGCTTGCACTGCAGTGGCTGAGGAGCACCCAAATGATCTCTCATCTCCATTGGGGATGGGAGCACCAGCAGAGGCAGTGGGACAGGACATTTAGGCACACTAAATTCATAAACTACAGAAAAAGTTTTCCTAGAATGTGAATTTGATTGCCTGAAGAGCAAAATATACACAGCCTTTCCTAAGCATGTCCAAAGCTTAGAGAAACCTTGGTATGAATTTAAAGGTGGAAAACTATGGGGTCATCACAAAGGGTAATATATTTTAAAAGTCCTACCACTGAAATAGGGTCCATGGCTTCTTGCTTGATAGGGACTGGGTCAAACATTAGCATCTTTTTTAGTCACCTGTTCTGATGCTTCTGATGTCCTGGCCTGCAGAGGAAAGACAAGATGTTAGAAAGCTGCAGGAAATCAATCCCCCAAACAGCTTTCTGAATTGCAGAGAACTTATTATTTTGTCCGATTAATGTTAGTATTGAAGCATCGCTAATATACCTTAAATCTTTGACTGGACTTCATTTAAATATTTCAGTTATTGTAAGATAATTCTTTCCCAATTGCTATTAAAACAAAGGGACATCCGCTCACTTTAATTAAATTGAATTTTCATTGTGCATGTCAGCATACCAACACCACAGAATGGTCATTTTCATTAGCTGTCAGTACATAAGCACATCACAGTTTAGACTAGATAGTTCTCATCAGCATTACAACTTCAGAATAATCTTCTTGATACAAGTGAACTGATTCTGGAGAGGGTATCTCTTTTCTAAAAGTCCTGACAAAAAGTTGAAAATTTCACATACAGTGACACTGAAATCAATGCAGAAGAAAAACTAAATTCTAGGACTAATTTGAAGAGGTATACTCAACATGCTGCAATGACTGAACACAAAAAATGTACATCAGTTATTTCCCTGAGATAATAGATTTACCGGCAATTCAACAACAATTTGTGCTAACTGTGTAAAAGAAAGGCACTTCAAAAAATCTGGTTGTATTCCATACAGCTTCAATTGTTTTTTTTCTGCAGTGTTCAACCTCACTTGTCGTATTCTATCCTACCTCAAGCTATCTGAAATAAAAGTATTTAGCATAACGCATGTTGTAACTACCATTCTACACATTTGCTATGGTCAACTAGGAAAGATGCTGTGAAGGGAAGGAGGAGATATCTCTTCTGGGTAAAGCCACACAGGTACAGATTAAAAACCACAAGAAACAAAGGAAAGTTGTTCTCAATGACAATTAGATGTTGGCAAGCTTTTTATAAGCCACTTGAGGTATACATTATATGACTGATGTTAAAGGAGCAAGTTCGGACCATACACTATGCAATTCACAGCCATACCTGGAAGTATCATGACCTCTACTGAGGACAGAAGAAAATTACACAAATTCAGTTTTGACCAGTAGATGGCACTGGAAAGAAACTAAGAGATCCAGAACACACCATCCAGGCAATTTCACCCCGAGGAAGTAGGCTAAAGGCTCAACAACAGATTTTTAGTTGTGGCAGGAAAATTCTCCCAGAAATCAAAATGAAAAAAATTTAAGATGTACCTGCTCACATTAAAGCAAATCTAATTAGCCTACACTAATGAACAATCCTGTAATTAACTATCACATGTGTTTATCGATAAAAAATTTTTAACAGTTTCTAGAGAAAGATGTCATGAGCTGTTACAAGTCTATCATTAATTAGTCAGGTATGTGAATAAACGTGAAAGACTTAAGGAAATGTATTACAACAGTGTACATTTTAAATAATAGAAACAAACAAGTACCAAAGTAAATTAAAGTATCTTCTTCTTA
This sequence comes from Merops nubicus, assembly GCF_000691845.1. NCBI lineage: Eukaryota > Metazoa > Chordata > Aves > Coraciiformes > Meropidae > Merops > Merops nubicus. Next base: position 8,798 of record NW_008583036.1, on the reverse strand, counting down.
CAAAAGTCAATCGCCTGGCAAAACCTAATTGGAAAAAAAAAAAAAAAAAAAAAAAGGAAGAAACAGAGCAGCTCAAAGTGATTTCCAGTTTAAACTTAACATGTAGCTTTATTTTAGAAACAGTTGTGTAAGATGGCACTCTTTTCTGGAAGTTGTGATAATTTTGTAAATGCTTCAAGTCTGTTTGTAGGAAGGTTATTACTTATATTACTTTTCTTTGAATTATTATCTCTTTCAGGTTTCACATAGCTAGAACTAATGTTTCTGAACTGTCTTCCCAGAAATATATTCACATAACTATGCATTAAATGTATGTATGTGTACCTACCTATACACCATATATATGTGCATTGTGAAAACTGAAATCCTTATACTTTTAGACACAAAAAATGTTTACAGTAAAACGTAGGCTCTCAGACCTCATATCTAAGAATTTGGAACTACTTGCTTTTATGTTTCCAGAAACTTCCAATTTTTAGTTTATATGTGCATAGATAAGTGACATACCAATTTTTACTTTAGTGAAGGAAGGAAAAAGAAAGAAAAGAAAAGAGAAGAAAGAAAATAAAGGGGGTGGGGGAAGTTTGTTCTAAGTAAGCAGACATGCTTCCAGGCTATTCTTTCTGTCATTTTTGTTGTTTGTTGTTTTAAAATTGGATTTTCTTCAGTTTAAGAATTACTCCTTTTCACCTTTTACTCCAATAAAGTGTTTGAAAGACACCTGATACACATTTCACATCTCATGCTACATATTTGAGTGTTTCCTGAGAGGGCTCTAAATTACTGTGTAGGAAATAGGCTGACACAGACAACAGAAAGTGTACTGCATTGATAAAAATGAAAAGTAAATCTCAATCGTTCTCAGGTGCAGTCATCTAAAAAGAGCAGATGAAAATGTTACTTTTATTGCTACATCACAGTACAGAAAGTGAGTGTTTCTTTACCACATGTTACTATTAAGCATTAGGTTTCTTTTCCCCATTTTATAGTGACTGGAAACCAATTTTTAAGAAAGGAAAAATGAATTAATATATAATGCTTGTCCCTGTTGGTCCAGATCAGAGGGTCAAGTTCTTTGATGGAAACTGACAGAGCTGCTTTAGAGTCAATATAAGCCAGGTTTAGGTCAGTCATTTAAAATTTAGCTCAGAAGGACATGTTCCTCAGGGTGCAAACTCACAAAATAGTTCTCTTTGTACTTAAAAAAAATGCTCCAAACTGATTGCTTGGACCACATTCACAAGCAAATAGGTATACTCACAAATAACGCATGCCACTTCTACTACAAAGTCAGCAGTTTTTCCTACTCTGTTTGTAAAATCGTTCCTACTAACTCAAAACCCCCAAGACTCTCTCTCCTAAATATTTGAGAGGGGAGCAATAGGGAAGATAAACAGTCTTATCTGTTCCTATCATCAAGGAATGAAAAAACTGTTGGGTTCTACTTCACACACTGATTTCATAATATACTTGTTTGAAAGCCCGCAAATTGTTTAGTAAATACAACTAATTTCTGCAAAATCAAAATACCATCTCTCATTCCTGAGGTACCCTGGCCAAAACAACATATTCATATTAAGTGTTACTAAAAAATACAAGCCTTTGTCTTTCCTGTTATTAGAGAAATTATTTTGCATTACAGGGCTTTTTTTAATGTGGGTTAAAAGAATTTAAAAATGCATGTCATCTGAAACTAAATAATTAACTACAATCCAGTAGGCAAACATTCCACCCTCTTTTTTTTTTGCTCTCCCTCTCTTTTTCTGCTAACAAGCCACCCAGTTTTACTTTCTCGCCTCCTCCCATTCACTCCACCCTGTGGATCTCTGCCAAGTCAGTCCAACTTGTCCAAACAGGACATGGCTTTTGATAAGATTTTGCTCACACCCTGTACTTCAGAAAGACAAATGAAGCAATTGGTTTTTGTATGCAAATAAGGACAGGTGCAAGGTAAAGTCCAGGCAAAGTCCCTCAGTATTTTCCTATCTGAAGTCCAATAAAGACAGAAAGCCAGGAAAAATACAAGCTCTGCCCTTATGAACCAATATGCAGTGATGTATCCCTTCCAGAAGGGAAGTTCATCATCATCACCATTCCTGACACTCAGTATTAACTTCCTGACAGGTATAGTTTACTGTTTCAGAGACATAATTAAGAGTAAATGAAAGCTTAAAGGTACTTAACATGTATTCTCACAATAAGGACTTGTACAGATTATTTACCCTGGCTGAAATGAGCAAAGCTGTTAAGGAATCCACCCAGACTACACATCTGCACTGCAGAGCAGCTAGAGAAAAGCAACTGCATTGCAGCTGCTCCTGGCAGCTCTGTCCATCTGCCTTCTCAAGGGTCACCAACTGCAGACCTTTTATAAGAGGTTGGGGTGGAGGGTCAGCTTTGACGGTGCACATGCAATGACTGCATAGCGTCCCTCTCGCCCAGAGCCTCTGCTCTCATCAAATACCTGGAGGAACAGTCAGTGACCTGACTCTTGTTGTGGACAGGGGGGTGGTGATGATAAATTCTGCCTCTCTTCACCATGCATAAAAGCAGGCACAAAGTTTGCTTTCTCAATCTTTGTGCCTGGGGGAAGCAAGGAATGCTGCCCCCTGGTACAGTGAGGCTTTGTCTAGAAGCTTCAAGGTATGCTTGTTACTGTTGGTATAATTGCAGAATAATGTAACGATATCTGCTAAATTAGCACTGCCTGAGCGCTCTGCAAAGACTTTGCAGCTCTTGCAGCACTGTTGGTATCTAGCAGCCAACACAAGTCACGTGGCCAAAGCCCATCGGCCCAAGCCCTTTGGGACTTGGCTGCTGCTCTGAAACTATTACTTCTGTGAGATGCAAGTCAAACTTCCCTGTCACTAAGGAGAAGTGACAGTACCAGAAGGCTCTCCACTGATGAAATCCAAAGGGTGCAGAGGTTTTCTGAACCTGGATCAGAAGTTTTCTTCAGTGGAACCTTGAAAATTAGTTTGACAGAGAAAAACCAATTTCTGAGAGCAGAATTTTGTGAAAAAGGTACAGAAAATGGTTTCCAGGGCCAGTAACAAGATGTGTTTGCACTTACTGTACCAGTTGTTCATCAAGACCTGAGTCAGCAAAAAGTGTCTCTAAAGTTCCATTAACTTTAATGGGAAGTAAGCAAGTGTTTAACTGCACTGCACCCCAAAATAGCAGCAGTCAAAGAAACTCTCCAGCTCAGCACAGCAGTCAGGCTCTGTCAAATCAAGCAAGAGCAAGGGAAGCAGCCAGGGCCCAGACATGTTGCTGAACGAAGGGACTGGAGCAGCCAGCCCGTGAAGAGCAGAACAGGGGCAGAATCATGAAGAACTAGTCCATCAAGAAAATGTTTCACTGATGGTCATCATTCTGTGTTTGTTTATTCACTGGATTTCCACTGGGAAATTATAATAGCTGTGGAAAAAAATTAGGATATTATTTAAAAAAAAAATGGAACCTGGGCAAAAATTTTCTGCTGAAATTTTTACTTGATAAGCATGAAGAAAAAGAATATTTCTAAAGGATTCTGTTATTTAGTATTTCAGATTATTTTTGCTTTTCATTGACTTGAAAATCTTTCACCTTCCTCCTTTCAGAACTATCCTGTTTTGTTCTATAAGCCAGATGAAAAAATCTGGGTTTTTTGCACAACTTGTGCATCCTAACTTTGCTGACGTCACTTTGTTTGACCTACAACTGCTTTGATGTATTTGTTTTTCAGCTGTGTAGCAGACTAATCAGTATTTCCATTAAATTTATGATAATAATGTTGCAGCCTCTTTGACACCCCATGCCTGGAAATATTTTTTTCTATGTAAAAATTTCCAGGAAAAAAGTTGTTGCAATGGTCATTAAGAAAATGCCTTCTCCATCAAGGAAAAATGGGGAGCCTGTGTAAACCCACTTCCACATTTACTGAACCTATGGAAGAGAGTGAGAAAACCTCCTGAGGCACCTCCATTAGACAATATTCTCCCTTATCAGGGCAGACTGCTGTCTAGTTTCCTGTCTCAAGCTACTTCTTAGAAGGAGAAACAGTCTAGTAAGGATAAAAGATCAGACTTTTGAAAACAAGTGAAGTATGCGGAATGGTATGATAATCTTTGCCTTCCAAACTGAACTTTGTTTTTTTGTTGTGTTTTTCTTAAAAGGTTAATTCTGAAGATAACTTAAAAGGAGAAATATGAATACTATATTTTTATTATGAGAGAAGAATGCAGAAAATACTGTTGTCTTACATAAAGGGTTCTGCTATTTCATGAAACATACGAAACGAGATTCAACATTTTTTATAGTATGAGAAAGAAGGAGGAAAAAATCCTAAAGAAAGGAAGTGTAGGTCTATGAATAATAGCCTGTGTACCTATGGAAGTGGAAAAAATACAACAGGGAGGAGAGCTGGACAGTGCTGTGGGTACAAATGAGACAGCAATCAAAGTAGCTCAGACTCTTGAAAAGTGGAAAGTCTGTCATGCCTTCATGGATCAAGTTAGTTTGTTGGTAACACACACTGACTGCATGATGGGCAGATCACGCTTTTGGTGCTTTTTTTTCCATTCTGACTTTGTTTACTATTAAAAACCTGTTAAGAGCTTTATCTTTCCATTTGGCTGATCCACTCTTACATTTCCTTCCCCTGGGAGATACCAGCTGCAGCTACAAAACTCTCAGGAAACCTCAGCACTAGTGAATGCTTACACATGGAAGGGTTAAATCTCTCCTAAAACCAGCTCTGCCAAGCTTCATATTCTGATTGGAAGCAACTAGCCTCGGAATGGAAACACAAAGCTTCAATGCTGACAGCATAAAAGAACTCTAAAAGACCTCCTGTTAGCCGTGTTAATTAATATTAAAAAGTTGGTTTACGAAACTATTACAATTTTGAATTCAGTCTTTGATTTTGTAGAACTTCTGGCTACAAAAAGTGTGAGCCACGAAATTTCCTGCATATGTTATACACCAGTTTCCAATACTAAATGCAGTTACATGCAACGCTTTTCCTCTGTCATGGTAAAAACCCCTAAATTTGTTTGAAATTCTGTGCAAATTAACAGTACCAGAATTAAAATATTTAATAGGGTTCCAACAAAGAAACTCATCCATGCTATTCTAAAATTAACAGAGAAATAACTAAGTAAACACAACTCAAAGTAACAAATGAAAATAATCAATAAAGAACTTACCAAAACGTTGTGGCCAAATACTTCTTGTTATCTGGGTTTCTGAACAGACAAAAAACCAAGTCAATGTAAGGATGAGCACATCAATACAGTAAAACTTATTTTCCACATACAATTAAGCCCTGAAAGAGGAAGTTTGAAGCATGTGTTTTGGATACTTCTTAAAAGATACCCGCAATGATCACAAACAGCCAGCTTTAAGCATGTGAAAAAGCAATAGCAGGAAGCAAAAGATTACTTTAATAATCAGTGAAATAAAAAAAGGGTAAAATGAAAGGGTGGAAATATTTATGTGTGTACAGAAACCAGCATATTCCAGCCCATAAGTGACAGAGAAGAATAAACACTCCATCTTGCACTTTTATCCAGGGCCTGTTTCAAAGCCCATTGAAGTTAATGCAAGCCTTTCTCTTGATTTCAATGAGCTTTGGCTTGGGTCCTTTAGCTCTTCTTCTGTCAGATCCAAAGCAACAAAAAGATTTATGTTCTCTTGCTGAATTTCCTCTCAATGTTTCCCTATGTCTCCCTTGAACAAGGTGGGCGGAGAAAACATAAAAACAGGGTAAAAAAATTATTTTTATGCCTTCAAAAATGCAAAATGTGGGGCAGTCGTACCAAATTACTCCAAAGAGATGTTGGCCAGCAGCCCCTCATTTTCTGTATTATATCTGGAAGACAGTGGACCTTCCAGTGTGTATTAGGAGAAAACATCTCTTCCTCTTGAGATCTGAAAATACAAAGTGCTTGCAGAGGGCCATGCAAGTTGGGTAAGGGCAGAAGCCAAATCCCTCTTACCATTATGAGCCTACAGATGTGGATTCACTTCTCTTTAAGCCCCTGTAACTCCGTGACTTTAATGGAGCTATTCCAGATCAGCTGATGTGCAAGCAGGAGCAGAAAATTGGCTCACAACTTTCTGGAGACTGGAGTACAGGTTTTCAGCAAAGGGAGCGAAGCTCTCCACCCCCATAACTATATTGGAGTCGAGGGTGTGTGTTAAAGGTTAACTTGGAAGCTTCGTTATGACATAACACAGGCATCTTAAGCAATCGTGAGTGTGTAGAGACATGATAACTCATTGGGTGGGGATTGGGAGTTGAGGGGCAGTGACAAGGGGCCTGGACGAGGCTACCGATCTGCCAGAAAACAGCCTGAAACAGGAAAGAGCACCACATATGCCACTTGGAATGTGTGACGCAAACCCCAGCCTTGAAACAAAGAACAGGAAACAGCTCTGCTGGCTGCGCTGGGGAGAAAGCACAGAGAAACATTTAGGCGGCCCTCCCTGACCCTATATTCATGAGCAGCTGGAGTCTTTTAAAACAACAACAGTGGGTGGAGGTGTTTGTTCATTGGGTGTGAATAAAAACACTGTCCTTATGCAGGGGACCTGCCCTATTTACAAACAGGCTCCCTCAGCATAAGGGAGAAGGAGATTTTTAGACACCACAGGTCATGACGATTAGCCGAAACCTTCCCTAGGACCAGTTGGTTTATTACTGTATTTACAGAATGCCAGTAGCTAAATAGAGCTACAGCTTCATGACATCAGACAGACACTGCCCAGGCCGACAGTAAGAACCTTCTTTGTAGGCAGAGCTACAGAGATCAGCCCATTGCAGAAGTGATTTGTAAAGCTAAGGGTTGCTCCTGGCCTGTCTCACTTTTGCTCAGTACTGCTCAATAGCTGAGGGTCAACATCACTCAGTGCACCCACCGGTATTTTTCTAAACTGTCACATGCTTAGCCTTCTACATGCTTGTTCCATGTGCACTCAGACTTCATCTCAGGACCTGATTTCGCATGGATATAATGCTGTTATTTTTGAAGCATCCAAACACACAGCTGAATAAATAAAAAAAAATAACAACATGAGGCAGAGGAGAGGCATGTCTTGTCTAGATGCCATGCAATAGAGTAACTTAACTTTTAATTTTCCTTCAAAGCTGTGAGCTTCAAACTCCTTCTCTCACATAGTTTGCATCAGTTATTTATGGGTGGGACACCTAATATTATCCAATGCGAGAATGTGTTACAGCAGATTATGTGCACAAGTACCACAGGAACACTAATAACTGCTGTGAGGCTTCATGGCTGGAGTCTAACAATGCACGAGGTGACAACTGGCTAGTACAGCATCTATGTATCAATGTGTGGCTGTATATATGCCGATAGCATCAGTTCCTTACTTTCTTCATACAGAGTAGCTGGAAATTTAGAGTCATTTGGTGGTTGTATAAATCCCACCTCTATTATTGCTGAGCCTTCAACTAATCTCACTTTGCATCATTATTTATCTGAAGACTTTTGCTTTTGGCTAAACAGGTGCTGTCCAGGTCAAATCCTCATAGCACCTAAAGGCTTCCTTGCAGCTCTGCTACTTAGAGGAAATCTTGCTCCGTTTCTCAGAGAAGGGAGAGGCCATTTAGTTATCTCTTTTTTCATCCCCCCTGCCCTTACCTCCAGTCTCCCTTGTGGTCTATAACATAGCTGGAACATACAGGGAAAAAAAAAACAAAAAAACAACAACAAACCAAAAACAACAGTATCTGTCTGCTTGGGAAAAAAAATTAAAAAGGCCACTCAAGTCAGCTTAATGTGTTTCGTATTTTGATACTAGACAAAATATTCTCAGAAATACAAAAAGGAAAGTTAGTTTGAAATAAATCTGTACTAGGTCAGGCAGGATTATCAAATCCAGATGTAATTCCTTTCACCCAAGAAGCAGCTCCTCATGTGATACACAAGATAGTGTATCTTAGAAGTATTCTACAGAAAAGTTTCTAGTGAGCAGCTGTGCAATCCTTTGTTTCCAATGCAACTAATGAACATCTATGGATGTTAAGTTTAAATAAAGTCTTCAGAGCTCTTCCATCAGCCACCCAAAGCCATTTTTTCCCCTCAACAATAAAACCTTTGGAGTTCAGCTCCACAAATAGTGACACTTCTTGATTTTTCAAAGGCGAAGAAACAAATAAAACACAGTAGACAGTGAAGGAACAGGACAAGTACACAAGCCAACTTTAATGTGTTTTTTTATGTTAACTCTTGGATGACCAACTTGCGCTATTCTGAAATAGGTCTTTCTCCCCACCTCCAGTTCGGCGCTGTGATGTCTTACTGTGGGCTCCTGTGGCTGAACCTTCCTTTTCCAGGGCTCCCCTACCTGTGCCAGGCACTCGCCTGACAAGGGCCCAGAGCAAGTAACTCATTCCCGTTTCGGCTCAAAAAGCAATCCAACAGGCGGCATCCAGAAAAGGGCAACTAACGACGGTCGCTACTCCCAGCTCCAAACTTCACTGCCGTGCTATCCATGGCGCTACGCGTTCTGACCTCGCCTAGCTCCTGGCCAAGCGGAGCTCAGGTGAGGTGACAATGCCACGGCGGAGCCGCTCTCAGCCCCGACTTCCCCGGGAGTTAAACCGGGGACACGGCGCTGCCGAGCAGCGACTGGTGGGACAGCGCCAAGACGCGAGCTCCTGCCCGGGCATCTCGCCCACCGCTCTCAGAATCCCGCTACGCTTCCCACCCCGAGAGCGTCCGGCAGGACATCCCAGCACGCTCCAGTCCCGAACTACGCCGGGCCTGTCACAGCTCGGCGGGCGGCCGGGG
>NW_008583035.1:6614-14852 GCF_000691845.1 Merops nubicus | reverse complement strand
TTTTTCATCCCTTGGTTCGTGACACCTGGGTTCCTAGATTCTTTGGTTAATTCACTTTACTAAATCGTGGGAGTAACACTGCATAGTACAATAATTTGGTAATAGTTGTGGCTTGTGACTTTTGGCCATGAATAGATCATGACATACATAATGTCTTCATCAGTACCCACATTTGCCCTCAAAATATGATTCTAAAAGGGTGGACTGACATCCATCAGGAAGGTGTAGAAGTACTGTTTGTGGAACTGTTAATGCCAATACCAATAGTAAGTATAGTCCTTATTTAAATTTCAGTAGGTGTCTCCAGAAGCCTGAGCATACTGACTGTGCTGAGCGCCCTATAATTAATATAATTAATGAACAGCCCTTCCTCCCTCTATAAAGCTGTCTCTCAAGGTCTTATTCAACATAACTGAACGAACACACAGAGAAATAATTTACTTGACACAAGTAAGTGGGAGAATAGAAATGGGGGAGTATAAAGGTATGAAGAAAAATAGCAGAATAATAATGAGGAAAATTAGTATAAACTGGATTGTCACAATGTAGCATTCCAGTGTGCTCTATTGTGGGCCTTTAATGCATGACCTAGTGCAGTGAGAATGAGCTGAAGAACAGATAAATAACAAGACAGCTTTGATTACACTTGCTTAGATGTATGGACTTGGGTTGATAATTAAGAGCTCCTTTGCCCCAGAAGAAAAATAGTAGAGCTGGTAGGAAAAATACTCATTTGGAGAATGTTTCATTCTCTGTATAAAACTTTCCCTGGAAATCAATCACTTCATGAAAATTAACACTTGATTGGAAGAAGTTTCTTCAACCCAGCAGGCTTTTATCTATCCTTTGAAAAGTATTGCTTTGCACTCTACCATTGAGTCTATGAGTGGAATTTACCTGTCTGTGTCCATAAGGCTCCTGGCAAAGTTTTGCTGATGACCCAATTCTGACTTTGAACATGGTCACTGATGTTGCTACTGAGGAGGCTGATGTAAAATTAAGTCACAATGTTTAGAAAAGACAGCTGATATTTACTGCCAATAACTGAACTTTATTTTGAGAAATGACAATGCAAGAATTTGCTGTACATTGAAGAGTACCCCAGGAAAATGGACCTATGTATTAATCAGCTCCTGTTATTAGTCAAGTCACACCTAGTCACTAATGAAAGAAAATGCTGCTATGTTATATAACTTGAAAGCCAAAATCATTGGGTGAGCTTTTCACATTCATAGTATTTTCAAGTAAAGGACAGAAACACAAGAGATTTCACCATGAAAAAGCTATTTTTTTTTTTATAAAAGATAAATGTATAAACACAGGAGAGATGAGTGCACTACAGATACAGAACTTGTCATCCTTGCGTAGGAGAAGACTTTGATTTTAAGCTCATTCCAGATTGCCACCTTTTAATTAACACACAGTGAACTAGATATATTATTAATAGCTATAATGTTGGAGGAGACACAATATATACCTATTATTGGAGAACCATGAAACATTTTTATTCTCTGCAGAAAGTCCACTACATGATTCATACTTGCTTTATGGAAGCTATATCTTTTATAACTCATGTGAGTAGGCTTGTACATTATGATTTGTTTGCCATCTGATTTTTGCATTTTCATATTCTATGAAACACAGTGTTTATATTTTCTGTTTTCGGTACTGATCATCTAAATTAGTGGTAGTTGTATGAACTGAGGATTAGATATCTATATATACAATAGGCAATGAATATTAAAGTTTCTATAAATTCTCCCATTGTTTTAATTGTTCTTGTTAATAGATAAAATGTATGATTTGCAACCTCTGTTTGATACTAAAAGGTGTTTCTTCCAAGAGATCCCAAAATGCCCAAATTCATAACTGCGTCTGCTGCCTACCTCCTAGTTGGCATGATTTATGGCAAGCATACTCATACACTAGAATGGTTCATCCCTTGCTAGTCACAGCTGCACGTGCTACTAGTCAGCAAGATTCTTGGTGGTTCCATAGTGGGCCTGACTGAGTGATCTGATGCACATTAGCCAAGTATCTCTGTAGCTACTACCTGTTTTTTAAGCAGCTAATGGAGTTTATATGGGAAGGTTTGAGGGAAGTTCCACTGCCACACTAAAAAGCTAGCAAACAAATAAGCATGAGTGGCCCTGACTGAAAATCAGCATACAAAAATATTACGTGAATGGGCATCTACTGTCATTTAAATGCAAGAGAGACACAAAGCGCCTAGAGGTACAGTTTGTCAGGTGACCCAGGCGTTGAGTAAAAGAAATATTAGGGAAGAGGATTTAATTAAAAGTTTTCAGGAACTTTGCTTATGTAAACCCTGGTTTGCTTGTGTCTTCAGAATTAATTACAAATATTGCAGTAATATTGCAATTTTTTTTTTTTTTTCCTTTACCTAGGTCCCAGTAAAAAGCACAATAAGAGCTTTTTTCCCTTAATGATTTATCTGATTTGGTAGTAAAATTAGAGAACTCGAGACTATTAAATTATGGAACAAGAAAGTCCTGAATGGTTCAGGTAGCTTGTATGAGCAAGTGAAACATTCCTACTTTATTAAATCAATTTTTAATTAACTTATATTAAAATGTAACCAATTGTTGTAAACATTTAATGGGAAAAAAACATTGGCAGAACTGTTAATAATAAGAAAATATGTTCTCTATAGTCACATCTGAAACCATTCTTTCATTACTTTGTGAAAGAAAATGTTCTGTACCATTTCCCTGGGAATACATGTGTTCTTTTTGAGATCAAGAGTAAAATATATAGCCTGGCTAAGACTACAGTATTACTGCTGGTAATTATTTAGATGCTTTTCTGCCTTTCGTGGTTTTGTGTATGTGGAGGAATTTTGTGCTTCAGTATTGGTAATAATGCATGCATTAAGTATGAAGGATATATCTTGCAGAGTTGTGAAAACATCTTGCAGCCTGCTTATGCTATTAGGAGTGAAAAGGTGGGAAAGGTTGTTGCCCAGCAATGACATTTTAATAGACATTTAATTGCAAAACAAGCTCGGGGCACTAGAGGATGTAATTTGGAATTTCAAAGCCAAAGCGTAGTAAATCCACCTCCAAGACAAAGTGTGAGTATGAAGTGCATAAAACAACTTTTTGCTATTTTTGGTTATTTTGTCCCCTCCTTTTCTCCTCCTATTATAATGGCTTCACAAAAACCCTATTTTTCATTTGATTCATTATGGAGTGTACAGTATTGTACTAGTTTTGGCTAGAATAATGAATTTTATGGTCTGGTTAATTTTCTTCATAGTGGCTGATGCGGGGCTACGTTTCACCATGTGGATAATACAGGGATGTTTTAGCTAATGTCAGACACTGCTTACAGAGCATTATGGCCTGTTTTCTTTTCTCACACTTTTCTGCCATAGAGGACTTTGGGGGGTGGGCAAAGGTTTGGAGGGGACACAGCTTTTGCTTTACCTGTTAACACTGCCTTTACCTCAGTCCGTAAACTATCACGCTTTCACCCTTCTGATTCGCTGTGACATCCCAGCTGGGGGAACTGAGTGAATAGCCATGTGCTTTGCTGTCTACCAGGGTTAATCCATAACGAATATGATCCATATATTATTCCTTTCCAGCATTAAGATTTGTTGTTTTATTTTTCTCATTGGTAAGGAACAAAAATTACATTTGTTTTAATTCTCAAGTAGATGATTTTTGAATTACTCATTATGAGAACATCATCACATGCTTGTGGACAAGCTACTGCCACTGGCTGTGTCTTTTTTTAACATTTAAACAATTTTTAATGTCTAGTAATAAACTGATTTTGCTTTGGTGTTTTACGAATAAAATAAAAGCACATTAATAAATTTCATTTAACTTCATGACTTTCTGATGAGACATAGTTAACTAATTATTGTTTAATAATGCATTACTGTTGCTCTATTAATAGAATAGCTTTAGTTTACAGAGAAGCCAAAATTCAGAAAATTATTTTCAAGTTGTTAAAATGTATGCAAACAAATAAGAATTTTGAACCTTCCCGTCCTGTGTTCCAAGTTAATGGTCACCATTAGTGTTAGAATCATATTTAATTGGATGAAGAAAGTCTGTTTAGATTTTTCTCTGGAATAAAAGGCAAAACTGATGTTTCAAATAAAACATTTTTTTTTCTGAGATGTCACTATTCATAATATTTTTGAGATATTTTAATTGATTCACTATTTGAAGTGTTGGGGTTAAACCCCCAGCCCTGAATGAGGGTTGACATGTGGGTGATGTGCACAACCAGGCAAAAAAGACCCTCCTGATTGGTTTTCACCCAGGGTCTGGCTAGCCTCCGGTAGGAACTGATTAGGAGATCACCACCAGGTGTCCCCACTTTCCACATTAACTTGGAGCTGGGGAAAGAGGCCACCTCTATAAGAGCTGACTCTGCTTGCAGTGGGGTTGGGATGTTTGTCTACACAGTGCATGTGCTGTGTGAGGGTTCTGGCTATTGAAAGAGCTCCCTGACTCTTCACAGCAAGTAATGTTCCCAGTAACAGAAGGACAAGATTAAGACAGGAAGGGAATTATGAGGCTTTCTCCTGGCAATTACTGTATGATTGGGTTTGGACTGATTGCCTGGGTCTGTCCTTCCCTCATGGCCTGATTTTGAAATCAGTTTGCTCCCTTCTTTGTTACATTATGTGTTGTGAGTACATCGGTCTCTTCATTCCTCCATTGGTGGGCCACTTTGGATCTCTTGCATATGTCTAAGACGAGAGAGAGAGATCTGGCTCATATGTTGCCCAATAATGATAATTTCCTTCCTAGTTGTGAAAGTGGTCAGCAGAAGACTATTGGAAATATATTAAACAGTTCTTGCTATGCTGGGGAGACTACCTTTGCTTTTTTTCAGAGACTTTCTTAATGGAATTAATCTAAATCCTTTGATAAATTCAAATAAAATGCCGTTCCTGCTGGCACAGATACAGTTACAGATAAAAGACCACCCATGTTGCCTGTAAACTGGTGGATAGGACAATTTCCTGACTACTAATTAGCTTTGTGTAATTTGGTCCATTGCTTCCTGCAATAAAGATTTAATCTAATTAAGATTCTTTTACAAGATATCTTTTAAATTAATTAATTAAGGACTTCATTGCCGAAACCCAGGAATTAATATTGCCAAGAATAATATTGGCATCTTATGCTAGAGTGTCATTTCAGTTTTCCTATAAACTGACTCTGCTTCTAACCTGTGTATAGTTAAGTGAAGAATATCCTCTGATTTCCCATCTTCCTTCCTGATAATCTCCCCTAGGCAAGGTCTATAGTAGAACAACTTAAGTAGCTTGCCAGTGTGAACATGTGATATAGTCTTCCCTGTCTCCTAAAAGTACCATGAACATTAGTGACATCTATGTGCAAATCAGAGAACAGATGATTATTTGATATTGCTGATGAAATCTAGCTCTTTGTAGGGAATAAAAGAAAAAAAAAAAGATAAATTACTATTACTGATCTGTAATGATGTGGTACTGGCTTAGCTGGAATGTGCATTTTGGGTTTTTTGTTCAATTATTTGTTTCCCAATAGAGCTCTTAAGTGGCTTGCAATGACAGCATAATATTTCGTAACTTGGATGTATTCTCTGTCAATCATAAATCTTTTCTGCCTACTAAAGGGAAGCTCTCCAACAGAATGAAAAATGATTCTTTGTTGAAGTCACTGGACAGTATACATTCAATAATTGCTACCTGTTGTTCAAGAAAACCTTCAAATTCATCTGACTGAATAAACAACTGAAGAAGATTTCATGGCTTTTAAAAATGATTGTGCTAGGTGCAAAGTCTCTCTTAGATCTTCAGTCTCAGGTGAAAGTTGAATTTACCTGCTCATATAAAAAGACTATTCCATATTCAAAGCTCAGTGGATTCAATGAAGAAAAAAATTAATTTTGACAAACTTTGAATTATGATAAGGAATAGAGGGAGAATGGTGTATAGAAGTTCAGGCTACGTTATTTTACCCAGGGAACTGAGTAGGTTAAGTCCCCCGAGTAAAATACTTTCTTTTTTTTTTTTTTCTTTTGTAAATTAAGAAAAATATACTCTCTGTCAAAATGAATTTTTGTGTCGAGCTGATTAGTATAGAACCCTTGAATTGAAGACATTTTACAGAGAAGAAACCTTATGAAAACTACTTATAAAAAACAATTGTAATTGTAATTTTGTATTGCAAAAAATTGTCTTATATGAGCAATTTCAGGAAGTGCAGAGATTGTACCTCCTGAGGAGACTTAACATGAGTGACAGACTCTCAACAAGTGTAGGAAAACAGAACGCTTACGTATTTAGAAATTTGGTTTATAGTTTCAGTTTATAGTTCACCTGCATTGGTGAGACTAAAGTGTTTGTATCAGAACAGATGACTGACAAGAGTTGATGTCCCTAGAGATGCAGATGAAAAGCAGGGCATGATTTTAATTTGTGATTATCCTGTTCGCTTTGACCAGAGCTGTCAGAAGGCCCAGTTACAGCCATACAGTCTGCAATACTGTACCATTTACTAGCATGTCTTGTTCAGTTGAGGCACATACTACACCAAGCTCTAATAATGTCAAAACCTATGATAATTTATTAATCTGAATGTAAAAGTAATCTCTGAGTTGGATGATAAGACTGTCTGTATTGCGTCTATGCTGATGTGAGAACTGGGATTTATCTGGAAAGTTATTGTATAATTGTTTCTTGAAACCATACTGTCAGTTGTATTTTTCACTAATTTTCAGTCAGTACTCTGAAAATGATTATTTGCATTTAACTGTCTTCTGAGTATATTTCTAAATATTCACTATAAACATTAATATTTAAATGTATGTTATTACATATGAGATTACAGTCTCTAAAACAGTGATTTGACTCACAAAATATGTGAAGATAAATTAATAGATAAATAACTATTTTCATTAACATAGCATAGCTTAATAACCATTACCAGATTTTCAGATTATGCCCTGATAGTAGGATATAATCCACTCATAGCCAAAATTAATTAATGTATTTTTATTGGAGCTAATTTACACCAAGTGATGAACTGGTTCCTGCAAAACTGCTGACACCAAAAGCATCTAGTTAAGTACAGTGGAACAAAACCGAGTCAGAATCTGTATTAGCTACATTAGTGTAATGAGCATATAGTGACAGGATAGTAAAACCAGAGAAAAGATTCTTTAATCAAGCAGAAAATTGAAAAGCACCCTTTGCACACTGAATCATGCTGCCAGTTTACCCTTACCTACATACTGTGCTGAGTGTTCACTTCCAGCTTTTTTTTTGGTAGCGCACTTTGAGCTAAAGATGGCTTTGTTAGTGACAGTGAAGCCTAGTCTTAAAAAAGATATCAAGCTATAAATTTCTTTATTATTCTTACCCAATTTATATTGTAAATCTTACTTTCCTGACAAAAAAATAGTAATGGTAATTACACGTATCTGCACTGAAAGCCATATCTAATGTCTACCTGCAATAAAATTAAACAAAAAACCCCAAAGATCATTGACTGCTACCGAAACTATATCTTCCCTAAGATGAAATTTTCAGCATAAAGCACAGAGAACTTGCTGTGTGAGAACTACTAACCAGAGGGCAGAAAAGACTGAATTTTCCCCCTCACACCTCATAGACTCTGATTTCCTGGGTATGATTATACATTCCCTCTACTGCTGTCTCTATTGGATGTGGAAACCTCTGCAAATTCTTGGCTCACACCCCAGCGGCATATTTCTTGAAAGGTCCCTGAAGGGAAATTTCATTCAACCTAGAAGAGGTTCAGAGGTGCTGCAGTGAGACCTGCCTGACCTAAAGGGTAATGCCAGAGAGAGCATAGCCCTGTGCCTGAACAGAGCTCCACTGTGATCAGCATGATAGAAGGTGTTTGTTTGTCTGCAGTCCCACAGACCTCACTGGGAGTCCAGAAGGATTTGGAGTTTTATTTATATCACACTGTGATTTTAATCACTGGAAAATAATGTGAAATCTTACAGTATAGTACTTAGCAGCTACTTCTGTTCAGAGACTGAGCACCAGCCAGCCTGTTCTCAAGAAAAACCTACTGTTGAAATGCTTGTATTTGGTTTATCCTTTTTATCATACAAATCTGCCCATATATTTGAATAAATTGATTTTCCTCCTCCTGGCTAGCTTTGCTGAAGATTTATTGTAGTTGCTTGTCAGCGAAAATAATTGTTTTAAGTTAACTTTGCATCTTTTTTTTT
>NW_008583035.1:4766-6580 GCF_000691845.1 Merops nubicus | reverse complement strand
ACACGACAGTTAATTCTACCTCCTTTATACTCCCTCATTTAAAGAGACCCTATGTAAGTATGCAACTAAATTTCCATGGTTACTGGAACACCTGTGAGAAGGGATTCGTACATATTCATTTAAACAGATATTTGAATTTCAGGGAATATAATCTGAAAATCTCCATGAGAAACTAATTATTTCAGACCACATATTTAATGAGAAAAATTACTCGAGTTTTTCTTAAGAGTACAAAATAATTTCTATAACTAAAACTAATAGAAACTCTTGTTTTCTGATCCTGTTTTTGTGTTATCTTTCCTTAATGAAAAGCCAGTTTGTTAGTTTTATATTTTAAGTAAAGAAATTCAGTCACTTTTTCTTTCCTTACTCTGAAATGTAACAGCTTTTTCAGAGTTTTGTCATTACAAAAAACTGATTTGGTATTTTGTGAACATTGTTAATCAGACAAATTATTTACATAGGTATATGTTTTTTAAAAAGTAGAAATCTAAATTTAGGTTTTTAATCTCCATACTAACACTGAGATATTGATTCAGTGACTCAGTATTAACATTTAATTCCTGAAAAGCTTCAACTAGTCAGTAAACTTACTTTGCCTACTTCATCTAATCCATTCACTCACTCACTCACTCACAGAAGTCAAAATTCCTGCAAGTCCTTTTCTGAGGTGAAAGTTGTTTTTTTTTCCTTGCATTACTTTATTCTTTTACTATACCAATCTATTATTTCTTTATGATCTCCCAGAAGCTTGTATTTCTTAGAAGCTTAGATGCCTTGTTTGCTGGAAATATTACAAATTAACCATTTACTAAATTATATATTTGTGGCTAAACGTCTTAGATTTACAAAGCAAACAATCCTGTTACTCAGCATCAAATTATTTTATTTATGTCTAAGAAAGATAGTCTAACACTAGATGAAAGCTAATCAATTGTCACTCTGCTAACTTTATGGCCTCTGTTTTCAGAAAGATGTTTGTTCGTGGAATGGCACTTGAAATGTATAAGGCTGTTTTATTGAATATAGATTTTTTAATGCATATCAGATTGTTATTTCCCCCATTTTTGTATGTGTTCTCTTAATTTCTAATGCTAATAAAAAGTTTTCATAAGAAGAATAGGGAGAATTAGGTTGGTTTGAGCCTTAATGACTGTATAAAACAAGCTGAATTGTAGATGAAAAGAAGAAAAGACTGGGTTTTATATTATCGGTATTTTAGGAACCACATACAGCTGAAAGCAAATTCCAAGTGGCTAGGTACCTTAACAAATTTCAGAGCTAATCTTTTTCTTTGGACTGTTTTATTGCTTGTGGTATGTATTTCAAATTTCATGTTTTATTTAAACTTTATAAGACACAAAGACTTTAAACATACTACTTTGAATGTATGTTATCAATAGGCAATGGACACAAACTGAAACAGCAGTGGTTCCATTTGAGCACTAGGAAACACTTTTTTACTATGAGCACTGACACAGATTGTCCAGAGAGATTGTGGCGTTTCCATCCTTGGAGATATTTGCAAGCCAACTGTACATGGTCCTGTGCAAACTGCTTTAGGTGTCCCCACTTTAGCAGAAGGATTGGACCAGGTGATCTCCAGAGATCAACTATAACCTCAACCACTCAGTGATTCTGTTATACAAAGTGTTATGAATTTGTTTCAAAAAATTGTCAAGTTAGCTTTATGAAGAGTTCTAACTTTTCGAAGTTGACTGTCATAAATGTATTGACTTTAGAAACCAGATTGAATTTTCTTCATTATGAAAAATAATGGCAAAGTAATTTTTTATGAAGATATAATATGCCTG
>NW_008583035.1:0-4724 GCF_000691845.1 Merops nubicus | reverse complement strand
AGCGGTTCATACTTTGAAAGCATCTGCTTGTAACAACAGGGGTGCATTTGTCCGCTAACAATGAAACTATAGGTATATAGCACTGTAGAAAAAAAAATATTTCTTATATTTCCCCATTATTGTCCATCAAAAATAAGCCATATTTTTGGTTGCCTTCAAATATCTTGCAGGTGAATCTACATTACATTTTACGTTGTGCCCCATTGCTGTTATAGCATATAGTACTTTACATTAATGATCCTGCAAGTGAAGATCAAGGAAGAAATATTTTGCTGGAGAGCTGCTATTAAAGCCTTAGCAAGAACAGAATTAGCTCAGTGCTGCAGCACAGTAACTGGTAAGACTCTTCTTGCAGAGTTAAAAGGAACCTTCTTGACCTCCTTTGATTACTGAAATTGAAGCAAACCTCATGGCCTCTTCTTTTCTGTGAATCATGGGATTTTTTGTCAGTGAGTTTAGCTTTCTAAATTGCTTCACAGAGGAAAGAATCTTGAATTGTGCTCACAGGAACATGAAACTGAACTAACAAACTGCAGCAAACAAAAAACCAAAAAACCTCCAAAAAACTCTGCAGATTTAGAAACAGATAGGAACAAGAGAAATGTTGTTGAATATAAGCTTGACATCTTTTTGTAATGTGAACAGGGCATCATGGACAAACTGAGGTGATTGAATATCCAATTTCCACATCAGAATACCTTTAAACTAATCAATGACAAAGACAGCAGCTGTTCCACGGTAACGTATCTTTCAGCAGAAAGCCACTGGAATAACAATATTTAAAACCAAACCCAAACAAATAACAAAAAAGATTTTTTTTTTTTTTTTTTTTTTTAGCCTCTACTGGGCAAAACAGGTAAAGAAGGTGCTGAAAATTTGATCTTTAAATTTTAATGTAATTGTAGTTTGTGTACACAGGGGACAAGTGCTTACACCACTGCTTCGTGCTTTATGAAGCATAACCTCTCCAGCCCTTTGATTCTCTGTATATAAGGCCAATAGTGAATCAGAAAGGTGCCACAATTTTCAGAAACCTGACCAAGTAAGAAAGGGAAAATGATGGCCTCTCCTGAAAGAAAGATGACTCACGCTGAAAAGCCAAGCTGACAGCTACGATGTGGAACATTCAGTTGTTCGGAGACCATGCTGAGGGCAAAAAAGCTTTGTAAGCTCAGAATAAAAACCCTTCTATAAGTAGAGCTGTTTTCCTTTGAGATTTCTTTGCTGACTTCAGATAAATTTTTTTCAAGGTCACAAATTTGTGTGGCTGGCTTTCCCAAGATTTTTAAAGTTTTATCTAGGTAAGCAAAGAGTGAACAGGTGATAATGCAATACATAATGCCTCATGTTTGCATTTTTCCACTGGTGCTTGAAGAAGATTATATTGGCCTTAATTTTCTGTTATGACTTCCTATCAGTCTTTAAAGATTTATTAGGGAGTGTATTGTTGTTCCTCTCTCATATTCTGTTTTTCAGGTAGTTTTACCAAGGACCTTTCTGGGATAACTGATTACTAGAAGGAATCTCTTCCCTGAGCCCCTACTTCAGCCAGCTCTTACACTGTCCTGGGCAGGTGCCTGTGGACAGCTTTTGGAGCTATATTTGCATGGAGATATGGAAATAGTCATGGTTTTAGGGATCATCAGTGCACTCTGTATCTGCGCTCTCTGTCTGTACCTGCCTGTCCTGAGCTTAGGTCAAAGAGGCTACTCTCCCTCTGTGTTTTCCAGCTGACATGCTGTTTACAGTGCATATCTCTGCAAGTGGCTAAGGCCTGAGCTCTCCTGTAAGCCTAAGACCTCAGGCTTACAAAACCAGTACACTGTCACAAAAGAGCATGTTTATTTAGGCAGTTACTGCTACCCTCATTCTTCTACACACTACTCGATGTTCAGCCAAAATTCATATCCCTTCCTTTCATTCCTCTCTCATATTTAAAAGTTTCTTTGATGTCTTAGGAGAAAATTTTATTCCTCCACAGGTTGTCCATTGGGCATAATTTTAACTCTTCTCACACTGTTTATTCCTGACTTAATAAAATGATTAACAGTTTTTTCCTGTTAAATGTTTTTCTCTTCCTGTCAGGATGATGTTGGAATGTGTATGTATTTAGGATTTTTTTCATGCACTAAGCCTTACCTTTCATGTAAACATATAGCTGAACAACTCCACTATATAACATAAAAGCAATAGTATTTTTCATTCAACTCATTACAGATTGTGAGCAATGCAAGCAAAGCCACAGCTGTTTTACCAGGCAGTTTCTCCTCTTTTTCTCTTGCTACATTGGTCTGGCTAAACTGGGAAGTTGAGGTTGGCCTACATATTGGCCAAGGTAGTAGCCACAGACTTCAGTCAAAGGACATTTAGTAAGGAAAGAAAAATTCTCCAAGAGGAGAGTTGCCCTCACTTGCCAGCTGGATGCTTGCCAGTGTTGCTGGGGATGCAACTGCCCCTGCTGGGATCCAGAGACCATTTCCAGAAATTCTCATTGCCATTATGAGGCTCTGGATCAGACATGTACCTGGAACAAACAGAGATTATGTCAAATTGCCCTGCAGGATTGTTAACAATATAGCTATATACAGCTGTGCAGTTATAGATAATACTAGTAATGATAGAGTTGCAATACTAGCTTGGGGTATTAGGCAGGATTCTGATGAAAGACTTTTGTAAAAACCTCAGGTCTGTCCTCTTGTTCAAACAATACCGTTTGTGTGTCTCCAGCCTTTTGGCAGGGTTAGGAAACAAGAAGCCATGATGGCCCTTAAAAGACCTTTTCCGGCATCAGTCTAGGCAAAGCCTGCTTCATGAATCCTCCTTGTATGAAATTCTGTTTACATTTCATGTCATAAACTTTCAGGTCATACATATCCACACTACCCACGCTATGTCAAAGGATCATAGGAAATAAAATACAACGGTAAGAATATAATTGTATGTAATTTCTGTAAAGACAATATAAAATATTTCCAGGGTGATCTAGGTCCTTTTTAAAAGGTGTCATTCAAGCATGTTGAAAGAAATTGGTTTCTGTCTTTGACAATTAAAAATAAATGGAAGTAAGTGAATTCTTACCTTATAACTGTCAAGACTTTAAATGCTTTTCTAATACAAAATAAACATCATATGGAAGTAAATGTAGATATAGCCATAGAACAACTGACATCCAGCTAACCATTTCACAATTACAGCTAGGGTACTTTAAAGCTGTCATGGTTCTCAAGACTGATGCTGACAGTTGCTGTGTCAGTTACGTTGAGAAAGACTTTAATTCATGGTAGTGAGGCTTGATCATCCCTTGAAAAATCACTCTTCTTGATTACTAATATCTCCAGTTGAAACAGTGTAATTACAATGCACTTTCCCTGTTTTATAGTTCTTTAAGTGGCTAGTATATATAAGTAATCGATCACAACTTCAAACCAATGTTTACATGGACAATTAAAACCTAAAGAAATTGAAAGGAAGTGGAAGTATAATTTTAAATTAGTTCCGATAAATGTATCGTAAGTGGATTTACATTCTAATAGTAGTCTCCGAGGGTGAATTTTTATGCCTCATTTAATGCACTCTCTTCCTCATAAAGCAGAGCCAATTTTTGCACATGAAGTGGATAATAGTTAATGGAAATAGATATATAAGTGTATGTTCCTTCCACATACAGCTATCTGGTTTTCTTTACAATATGTATGCTATGTACACAAAAAAATATACATCAGTTCATATGCATTCCTTTGTATTACTGTAAGGCTTAATAACTTCTGCCATGGAACTTTATGAATGACAGATCAATAAAATTATATATTAAAATCCAAACTTTTAAATACAAGAACAACAGAGTTTAAGGTGTGCACCAAAATGCATAGTCAAATGGACATAGTTCTGTTCACTGAAAGGGTACAAAGGTTGTTACAGAAAACTGAAAGGTGGGCTTTATATATCTTCAGACACATTAAAGAATTAGACAAGCTTATAAGAAAGACAATTTTATGCTACATTTGTTGTCAATTGAAACAGACAACTTTAGGTTTTCATCTTACCGTAATGTAGAATCTGGAATAAATGGATAGACATTCTTTTGAAGTACCTATGCTTCTTCATAGACTAGAAAGGAAGGTTAAGTGTGTCTGCTCAGATATTGACAACTATGACACCATGACGAACCTCACATTAGATTTCTATGG
Source organism: Merops nubicus (assembly GCF_000691845.1). Taxonomy (NCBI): domain Eukaryota; kingdom Metazoa; phylum Chordata; class Aves; order Coraciiformes; family Meropidae; genus Merops; species Merops nubicus. The sequence goes on along the minus strand of NW_008583035.1, from coordinate 537 downwards.
TGGAAGTGTAGGATGATTAAGGCAATGTTTGTGCTTCAGAACAAACATTGACTCAATTTTTTTTTCTTAAGTCATTATATCAAACAAGATGTTATTGCTCTTCCTTTCTTTGTTTGACATCATACAGTGTATCTTCACTTCTGCCAGATGTTTATTTCTCTGTCATCTCAAGAATTTGTCTCTTATTCATGTTTCTTTGCAGAAAGCATCCTATTCAACTATGACACCAAACATAAAACAAAAGAGAAAAAATAGTTTACTTAAAAGGCTAGTCCTTGATATTCTTTGTCTACTATGCTGTATCTTTAGGATTCACATTTTATGCTTTATTTATGCCTTTTCTTCTTTCCAGCTGTTTTTGAATAACCCTTATACATTACCTGATGGAGGTAAGAAGTCATCTCGAGTGAGCTACTGTGGTAGCTTCATTGTTCTTGCTTCTTTCACAGGTAATATAGCTCTTTCTGAGTGTCTTTCAGCAAGATGTCTCTGTTGCTTTCCTTGCTGAGAAGGGTCTGTCCTGGTTCCGTGTAAAAA
>NW_008583034.1:0-877 GCF_000691845.1 Merops nubicus | reverse complement strand
ACTGCTGTTTGCTGTTCCTTCTGCATTGCTGTGTTAAATTTTCCTTATCTCAAACCACAGGGGTTTGTATTTTTCTCCCTTTTCTCCCTCCCGTGCAGGTGTTGGGGATGAGTGAGCAGCCACATGGTGCCCAGCTCCCACCTGCGGCTGAACCACCACATACAGGAATGGTCAAACAACAGTTTGCCCAGAGAGATTTTTGAGTCTCCACCTTTGGAGATAACCAAAACTCAACTGGACATGGTCCCAAGCAATCTCCTCTACTTGAGTATGGTCTGAGCTGGGGGATGGACTAGGTGATTCTAGTCCAGTGGATTAGATGGTCCCTTCCAACCTCAAGGATTCTGTGTTCCCATAGTTCAGGTGAGTACTGCTGCCTTCCAAACTGTCTCCAAACACAATCCGCTTCTCACCCTGCCACTAGCTCTCTTAGCAGAAGGGCACTTACAATCACAGAATCATAGAATCCCAAGGGAGAGTGTAATAACCACTTAGCTGTGCAAGTGTGTGAATTTGGGGATATTTCATGACTTGGCTCAAACCACTTGATACTGAAGAGCAGATGCTTGAAGCCTGTGTGGTAAAAAAAAAAGTTCCTCAGCGACTACACTAAACATGCCATTGCTTTTAGCCACATTGGCACTGCACTCTTCTACTGTTTTCAGTAATTCCATCTCAGCTATTCTGTTTTTGTAAACTGTTAAAGTAAGTCATGTCAATCACCAACTCATACTGCTCCAAATTTCCCCTTATTTCCACTTAGAGTAGAGTATTACTTATCTTAGATCATGAAAGCAGTTACTACAATAGTCATTAAACAGATGAGATTATTGAGTTTTCTTTAATATTGAAATGAAATCATAGAATCATAGAATCA
>NW_008583033.1:15826-22585 GCF_000691845.1 Merops nubicus | reverse complement strand
CGGCGCCGCTGCCCGAGGAGGCGGTCGAGCCCTATATCAGCCGCTGCGCCGTCTGCGAGGCCCCGGCCCCCGCCGTGGCCCTGCACAGCCAGGACCAGTCCATCCCGCCCTGCCCCGCCGGCTGGAGGAGCCTCTGGATAGGGTACTCCTTCCTCATGGTAAGGCCCGGGCACCTGCGCACCCTTGGGCGCTTTTGTGCTCTGAAGGTTGAAAGGTGTCGAGCTTTAAACTGTCCGATGTGCAGCGAACATTAAAAAGGAAATCCACAAAAAGAAACAAGAGGAGGATTAGTTCCAAAGTGCAGAACCTGGCTGTAGCTTTGTATCCTCACGTCACGGCCTTAAGCTATGCATTTCTTAAAGTTACACAGGTTTTGCTTGCGTGTCTGCAATGAGCCACGGGATTTCCAGGTACAAAGACACACCTGTCAGAACTGGATGTCCAGGTCTTTTTAACACCGTCTTCTAGCTATGTGTGCAGCAGTTTAGATAACTGCATTGTTCACAATCTGAATTACTCTTTCCTTCAGTTTGATAAATACCAGAAAAAAGTAGGCTGGCTCTAGACTTTTGAGGTGAACTCCTTCCAGAGCAGATTGAGATTTTCTCCCGCAAAGGAAGCCTACTCTTACTTCAGAGCACCAAAAATAGCACTGTTAAAAGTAAATAAAGCCAGAAAACAGAGATTAACATAATTTACCTGCTTCTCACACTCAGTTACCAAGTTCTTTCATTGCTCTTCCCAGCACACTGGATCTGGTGACCAGGGTGGTGGACAGTCCCTGATGTCACCGGGGAGCTGCCTGGAAGACTTCCGATCGGCGCCATTCATCGAGTGCCAGGGCCAGCGGGGAACGTGCCAGTTCTTTGCCAACGAATACAGTTTCTGGCTAACGACCGTGGCGCCCGAACTGCAGTTTGCACCAGCCCCCCTGTCAGGGACTCTTAAAGAGGGACAAGAGCAGAGGAGGAGGATCAGCAGGTGCCAGGTTTGCCTGAAGCACAGCTAAGGAGCCAGCAGCCAGAGCAGGACTTGCACAAGGACAACGTGCTGAAGGTTTAGACCACACTGGACATCCGAGTGTCTTGGAAAGCGCCCAGCACCGCTGACTTTGTGCAGTGGAGATACGAGACTGACAGATGCAGGAGCTGCAGCTACAGGTAGTAAAATCTAGCATAAGGAACTTAATTCAGCCAATGAAACTGTCCCACTGGAGGAGTCCACTGCCACCATGTGCAGGTGACGAGGTGAACCTGGAAGGTGGAATCCAGCCAGGAACACCAGGAACCACACCTGCTGTGCAAGACCGTGGACTTCCTGTCAGAAGCAGCACTTGCAGCAGGAAGGGCACATACATTTATATGGCAAGTTAGAAATATTTAACCCTATAGCTACAGATGTGCAACCATACAAATATGTCTTCAAGCCCCATCACTGAATTTCCAGAGTTAAACAAACTTGCACCTGCTTTTTCAGGGAAGGGGGAAACGTAGTTGTTTAAAAAAACCTCACAATAAAGCCAATGAAGATCCAAGTCTTTTACCACTCCAGTCCTGAACTAAACTGCAAAGAAACAGTTAACTGGGCAAGAAAAAGTTGCAGATCGGTTTAACAGTCAGAAAAAAAAATTAGCTGAGATAATGATTCCTTAAAAAAGCTGTATTTATATACACAATTAATTTCTAAGAGCAGTTACATTAAATATGAAGCTCCCACCCAAGTAGGTGAAGAAACAAAGCAGGTGCTAATATTAATTGAAAAGAGATAGTAGTGTGGTGATAAAATGGGTGAACTTACCTGAGTGATGAATATAAGCAGTATTAGGACAACTGTCTAAACTTAAAGCTAACGACTTTTGTTCATTTTTAGCTTTTGTTTGTAAATACATCACCAGAAAAATGAACCCTCACCCTTAAGACCCTTATGAAATCATAGCTCTAGAAATGTGTTTTTATTTTTTAAAGCGATGATTGTTAAAATGTTTGGAAGCTAAAGCACTAATCACCTTTTGAAAACAGCCAAATTTGTACCTCCTTCATTCAGCTACATAAACCTGAACTATTAAACATGTATTTGAATCACGGTGAAACTACTGAAAACACAGACAAAACGGGGAACTCAGCCTGTGCAGAAGGGCCACAAATGCTCCTTCTATCACCTAAATAAGCTGTCTTTTACTAGAACAGAATAAAACGTGTTCTTTTTCCAGCATTTTTCATTCCAATTTGTGTTCACGGAGAGAAGTGCCCCAGGAAAAGGATTTTTCAAGGTGACCAAGATCCACATCAAGCTTCCTGCTGCCAGAGCCAGGCGAGCTCTGCCGAGCAGTGCAGGGCTCACTGGGGCCAACCTCCAGACCCCCTGGGAGGGCCTCACCCAAGGGCTTCCCCAGCAGGGCTCGCTGGCACCATGACACCCACCGGCAGCCTCTCTTCAGGTCAGGCACCCTGGAGAAGGGCAGTTGCTGTGCTGGAAATACCTACAGGGGGGCTTTTGGTGCTACCTGCACCGAGGTGAGCCACAAAGAAAACCTTGCACGATATGTTACTGCAAACTTGGTCACTGTAAGACAGGTTGGAGGTAAGTAAGCTGGAATAAAATGGGGTTTTGGAATTGGATCTGTGTTTGCCTAACTTGAACAAGTACACAGAAAAATCTTAAAAACATCCGAGAGAATCAAAAAAGACCTGATAATCTAAATAAGCCATTACATGGCGTTTTGCCACCTTGTTCTTTAGTGGAAAACTACCATGCAAACGATCCCTGTTTTCATGTTATTTTGGTGTGAAGTTTTTGCACCCGTGCCCATTACATTTTATGATGTTCTGTAAGAATGTGCTATATGGATGTATTTTTAAGCTACCACCGAGAGGCGGAATACTTACTGTGAGTGCAAATTCCCGTTTCACACTTAGCTGACTCCGTAAGGCGTTTGTCAGAAACATCATAGTAATTCAAAATCAAATTATAGATAAATTGCTTAATACTGCAAAGCAAATAAGACAGCTCAAAGCATAAAGCAGCATATGCTTTAATTCTGCAGTCATTTGTCCAGTGACTGTAAGCAGAAAAATAGCTGGTAAATTATTCAAAGGGGACCTAATTACATAATTATGTGTGAAAAGGAATAGCTGGAACTGTTCATGAGTGAAGACACTCCTAAAGGCAACAGCCTTGTGCCAGGCCTTATAGTCCAAACTCCCCCAGCTGCTGCGTCCAGGAGCTTCAGAGCTGGTGGGGGCCCGTACAGAGGTGAATTTTGTCCTCAGCAGCAGGCAGGGTATCAACAGCCACACAGAAAACAACCCTGGCAACACTTGGAGGTCACTGGAATTGGAGCCACTGGGGAGAACTGCCCTGGAACCCTCCTGGAAGCTGAGGAGAGTGGCTCGCTCACCACCCTGGCCAACCTGCAGGGACAGGAGTGGGGCTGGTGTCTGGCTCCACTCCTGGCACACCCTCCGGGCAGCACCAGGTTCTTCTCCCTCCTTCATGTCCCTCCATATCAGAGCTTCTGGAAGGCAACCAGTGGAAAAAAAATCCTGTGTAGCCTGAGCCCTGATCTGCTGTTAAGAAATGTGGCTGGTTTTGCTTCCTTTGCTGTTTTTCATAAGACAGGACTCTGTGGGACTGTCCAGACTAACACAGACAGAGCTGCTGCTCCTTCCACAGACTTAAATATATCATGAAATTTCAGATCCAATATTTTGGCTCTTCTCATCTGTACATATGTGGTAAGAACAAGTTACATCTAATGACAAGAGTTAATTCTCCTTTTCACTTCCAAATAAAACTGCATCAAAAAAACCAAAGGCAAAGCTTCTCTCAAGCAGCCAGTCCCTTCACTGTCTCCAGCTACATCCTTCATACCCATGGAGCTCTAGGAGCAACACTCAGCAGATAGGTGAAAGTAAACAAGGTGGCATTAGACAAAACAGACCATGAAAACTCTGGTGTTCCTCTTTCACCTCACTAGCGAGCAGACCTTGCTTGAAAGGCAGACCTGGAAAATAAAGCTTCAGACAGGACAACTGCTCTGACAGGAGGCTGGTCCAGGGGAATCCCCCTCCCTGAGTATGTCCCCTCACACCCAGAGGTCAGGGGGCAGGACAGACTGTGATCCAAGAACTCTATGTCCACCTGCACTCACCAAGCACAGCCTGTCCTGTAGTGGAGTGGAACATACAAATACCATTTTCTTGGTATTTTAAAGGGCATTTTTCCCACCTTAAGGGAAGTGCTGCCAGGAAAATCACACGTCTTAGAGCATGGGCAGGTCACACAAAGCAGAAAAGATAAAAGACTTTTCAAAGTTAAACACACTGTACTTTCACCACATCTTAAGTCTGGACTGCAGGAAACCACTATTTATTAGCACTAATACATGATGTCATTCAACCATTAAATATCACGAATGCGCCTGTTAACAAGTCTGCTGATGGGGATTAATTAAGGGGGTGGAATTTCTTACATGGCACATGATCATGGAGTTTGGAGGAGGTACACAAGATTCACATGAAATCACGGCTCCTGCAGCAAAGGGATTGATCCTCAGATGCTATAATATTTTATACAAAGCTGCTTTTTCATACAGTATCCTTACTTTGTGTAGAGCTAGTCAGGCATGAAACAGTGTCAGAAACGCGCCGTGGGGAGTAGTGAGCTCTGCAGATTGACCCTAATTTCTGTCCCTGAAGAGATCAAGTGCAACAGAGCACGCCAGGAATCCATCTGCACCTCACATCTACTGTCATTGGGGCCCTGAAACCTAAACTGATGGGGCCTCAATGGTAAAAATCTTGCTACAGGAATCATTCCATTAATGAACTCCACAGAATACTTTAAGTGTCAGAACACTTTCCAATAATCCAATCCCAGAACTTCCACTGAATTCCAAAGAAACACAAGTAGTCCCAACATCATCAGTCTGCCTCAGTATCACACATCTTTGTCTTTAACAATATGGTGGCAGCTGATTTAAAATACACACATTAATGACAATAAAAAAAGACAGTTTTAAATGTAAAAAAATATTTATTTCAATTTTGTACATAAAAAAGACCAATAATTAGTACTGACAATTTCTGTGAATATTAAACAGCAAGTCTTTCTGACCTCACTTTCCAAAAACAAGTGCATTTAAAACTGTAATTGTGTGCAAGTTGTGGTGGTGTGTGTTTGGTTTTTTTTCCCTCCAGTGGACTAGTGGCTAATCCAGTGGTTTTAAATAATTAAAATAGAGCTGAACAGACACAGTGAGTTACACAACTTTTGACCAGTGCAATAAAGATTAGTCTGAGGAACTAATTAGCACTGGTTCCTCCTCATTTACATATAATACCCACTGAGAAAAATAAGCAAACCATGGGCAGGTTTTTAACACAAATCTTCAGTGAGCATAGAACAGTCAGCTCAGGATCTGATCTTTATTCTGTGGCTATGGAGAAACAGTCTCAAGCTGCATGTACACAATACAATTTCCAATCTGTCTCAAACGGGAAATAGATGCTTTGAAAAAAGGATAAGTTACTAAAAAAATATACTCTTTGTACAACACATCCACTTCCCTTGCCATAAACACTTAAATTATTTCAACTCTTAAAGGAAGCATTTTGTTTAAAACAAATATTAAGAAAGGCTTTACAAAATAAGCAGCAGTTACAGCTCATTTTTACCACGTGCAGGCTGCAGGTGGAACGGCAGCAGTGCCGGGGGAGTGGGACAGCCCCACGGGCCAAGGGCACCTGCAACTTCTCCACAGTTTGTGAGACAGCTGAGAAACTCATACCTGGACTTGTGTGATCCAGCTGCTGTCACTAGAGCTATCTTTTTAAGTGACATCTCATGTGCCAGTCTCCAAAATAGCTAGTTGCTGTAGACAGTGACAAGTTTGTAAGGAAAAACTGCATAGACTTAAACTGTGTAAAAACTGTAATTTTTTTTTTTTTTTATCTGTGATAGATGAAGAAAGCCTGTTGTCTGAGAATACCAGCAGTCATAAGGCCAAGGAATTCTTGAAGCTTCACAGAAGAACTTAATAAAAAAGGCAGTTTGGTAAAATCATCATTCTTTGTCCACATTTAATGTGCCTTAAGACGGAGGCTGCCTAAGATGTCTTCTTGATTCCCATCAAGAAATGTCACTTTTTACACGAGTTCCAATTTTGAGCCCAAGCTCACAAGATCTTCTGCAGTTTTGCAATTAGTAGTAAAAAAAAATGGAATAATATCACAGCAAATCTGCATAGTCCTACTAAACCTGCAGGTATCTGGGTGGCTGAACAGCACCTGGCCGCTTCACTGCCTCTCGAACCTGCGCAGCCTCTGCCGTCTCAGCTCCTCCTCCGAGCGCGGCTCCGGCGGCCACCAGAAGCCGTACGGCCGCCGCTCGTTCCCGTGCGTCGCTCCACCGGAGCCTACGAGACAATTAACAACTCTTACTTGGGTCTGCCAAATGACAAAAATGCACATTGGGCCTGCAATCCAAAGCACCACACCCGAAACAGGGAGTGGAGTGTTTCCAACTCTGCTGATCCCAAGGCAACCCCAACTTCTCTTAAAAATGCTGAAATAACACACAACTAGGGGCTGAAATAGTGGCTGAAAGGTGACAGAGGTGTGGTACGTGCAGGGTGGCAAGGGCTTCATCAACTGCATGGGCAGCAAGAAGATCAGGGAAAATGTTGGCCCACTGCTGAGGGGGGTCATCATATAATCACCATGGTTGGAAAGGACCTTCAGGATCATCAAGTCCAATCTT
>NW_008583033.1:0-15762 GCF_000691845.1 Merops nubicus | reverse complement strand
ACCAATGCCTCCCCCCCCCCCCGGGCCAGCCTGTTCCAGTGTCTAACCACTCTCTCAGTGAAGAAATTCTTCCTAATATCCAATCAAAACCTTCCCTGGCATAACTTGAGGCTATTTCCCTTTGTTCTGTCATCAGTAATTTGGGAGAAGAGACCAACACCAGTCTCACTACAACCTCCTTTTAGGTAGTTGTAGAGAGCGATAAGGGTTCCTCTCACTATCTCTCACTATTCTCTTCTCCAGACTAAACAACCCCAGTTCCCTCAGCCGCTCCTCACAAGGCATGTTCTCCAGCCCTCTCACCAGCCTTGTTCCCTCCTCTGGACCTGCTCTAGCACCTCCATGTCCGTCTTGCACTGTGGTGCCCAAAACTGGACACAGTGCTCAAGGTGAGGTCTCACCAGTGCCGAGTCCAGGGGCACGATCACCTCCCTGCTCCTGCTGGTCACACCGTTTCTGATGCAGGCCAGGATGCCCTTGGACCCCTTGGCCACCTGGGCACACTGCTGGCTCATGTTCAGCCAGCTGTCCACCAACACCCCCAGGTCCTTTTCCACCAGGCAGTTTCCAGCCACTCCTCCCCAAGCCTGGAGCGTTGCCTGGGGTTGTTGTGACCCAAGTGCAGGACCCGGCACTTGGCCTTGTTCAACCTCATCCAACTGACCTCAGCCCATGGCTCCAGCCTGTCCAGATCCCTCTGCAGAGACTTCCTACCATCAAGCAGATCGACACTCCCAATTCATTTCATGTCATCTGCAAATTTACTGAAGGTGCATTTGATCCCCAAACCAAACACCACCAAATCACTGCCAAAAGAACACCCTAACACCTAATGAGCATGGATGTGGGAGATGTGATCTTACCCTGGGAGGTCACATTTGTCCTGATCCCCACTACACACAGGGGGGCACAACTCCAGACTGCTGAACTATTCAAACATCCTCCATACGTTTGACCCGTGGCAAAATGAGCTCCTGTTTTTCTCTTGTGGTGCATCCCCCAGGTGCTGACCCCAGCAGATACAGGCCGAGCTCCGTCCTGAGCCGGCAGCAGCCTCGGACACAAGCCGCGCGCGGCCGCTCCGCTGGAGAGCTGCTCGCAGGGCAACACTTCTTACAGTACTGATTTCTTTGGCACAGCAACTTAGGTTGAGGGTTTTTTGTGATAAAAGCACTTCTTTTACTGTAGCAGTAGTGAGTTGATCAAACAATAATGCAATTATCAGTAAACAATTATACCCAGAGAATGACACCACATCCTCACGCCACGTTCTCTGAAAATGCTACCAGGAACCTTTCATCTGTTTGCAAAGTTACGCCCAAAATACGGCAAGTAAGTAGTGAGCAACACATCTCTTCCCCCAGCCCCCGCCCCCAGTACGAGCCGGGACTCAAGGCACCGAATGCAGCAGAACTCCCACCTCTCTCGTGCAGACTGTTCAGCACCGCCCTCTCCAGCTGCTCCTCTTCAGAGAGCCCACCAGTGTAATCGTAATAGCTCCTCGACGGCCTGTACTGGTAACCTGGAGAGCCAGAATACTCTACAAAAGGAACAAATAATCCAGTAAATATTCACACTGAACCCAACACAACCTCCCACTTCCTATTATCTTCAGGTTATTGTCATCGATGGCAGTCTTGTCTTATCTCATGAGTCTTACAGATTCCACACGTAGCCTTCTTGTGAGGTTTCTGTGACCAGTAACAAGCACACTCAATGAAGTGAGGACATTTTTTAAAAAAAAATGTTGTTAAAAAATCCCAAGCTCTAGGCCCTTAAGACAAATAAAAATAGCAATCCCCTATCTGGAAGTTCTACAGCAAAAGCAGGAAACACTGAGCAGTCACTGTACACTCTTCTGTACAGGAGCATGCAGATACCCCGATGTGTGTGTTACTCAAACACCTCTGTATGTTTTAAACACACACAGATGTGTCTATACAGATACACATAACACACACGGGGGGAAAAATAGCTCTGTCCATTTGCAGATTTCTCCATTTTGGAACATGAAGTTGACATGGGGAGAAGATTCACACCTGCAGTGAACACTTAGTACTATCCTCCACAACCTGAAATTCTGCTGCTTCTCAAATGATTGGCAACTCCTCTGGTTAGAAAGGATTTGGGGGTCTTAATCTGAATTACAGTCATATTTTTAACCAAACTTAGCCTTTAATTATACTGGCTACGTTTAAGAATCAACTCTGCAGAACAATCAAGCTGCCTGCAGGATGCCATTAGGGTGTCACACATACAACATACACACACTTTGGATGCAGTCTCCTGTATTGCCCTCATTCCCCTCTGCATTATGTTAATCTCAATGAACATTTTCTCAGCTATAAATTTATTTTCTGGAGTCTTCCAAACCGCACAAAGACTATAAAAATACCAGTGCTGAAAGCATGGAGTGATCTGATAAAAGAAAGGATGTCACATTTGGATTTTAATCTAGCACATTAAGTTCTTGTACATTTGATATTTTACACTGTTATCATGTTATAAGCACTCAGAAACCCACAGTCCTTCATTTTACAACAAAAAACTTTGGTAACATGGATGTGTTCAAGGTGTTGCTGTTAATCAAAATATATATCCTAATACTTTATCCATGAACTGCATTTAGAGAAAGACTAACTCAGCTACTAAACAGCAGATGTGCTAAAACGACATGTAAAATCCTTCTTGCAAGGTAAATGCTTGATTTATAGAAACTGTTCAAAGAAAGAAGTTCCTTGTCAGAGGGGGGAAAACACCAGACCATCCTAGAATGCCAAATGACAGATTTGCCAGATGGGGGCAGATCTACCCAGGTTCAAAAAGCTGCTTTCAGGAGACAATTTCCCCCTGTTACACCTTCTGCAGAAAGGACAGTAGTTCCCCAGGGCAGCTTTTTATGAAGTCATGACCTTAATTTGGGGTTTAAAGCTTCTCGTGCAAAATACAGCCATGCAGTTCCCTAAAAAGGGAAGGTGAGACATGGCCAGAGATATAACACAAACTTAGCAAGTATACACGTGTGCAGACTATTTAATAGGTTATATATGTTCCCATTTAACAAGCTCATCCGTAGGTTTTCTATCATTAGCAAAAATTACTCTTTTAGGCTGGAATAAGGTTTTGGGTACATGGGTAAGAAGAGCGTTTACCTGAATAGTAGTCCCTTGGTCTGGCAGGGTTAGTGAATGAAGAAATGGCACCTAAACAGAACACAGGGACTATTTTAGAATAAAATAATCACATTGCCTTTCTTTATAAATTACACAAATCTTAAGATTTAGGAAGTACTCTTTCTGTTTTGTAAGATACCAATACAAAGCCACAGGTACCAATGAATTTCTTTTGCATCTGTCAGAGAAAACAGAATTGTTAAGCTTGTAGATTATTCCAGATTTGATAGCAGTGTGCCGTGTCCAAGCAACACGTCCACGTAGACTAGAAAAATCCAAACCAACCTAACCAATGTCCTCCAGAGCACAGAGTAATTTCTGCACTGAGACCACACATAGGTAACAATCGGTTAATGACCAGGAAACAGGGCTGGATAAACAATCCACTGCTACTAGGAGACAAAGATGAGCTGTGTCCTGGAACACTCCTTCCTGCAGGTGCCCTGCAGGTGCAGCAGGGTGCCCACAGGAGGTGTCACTAGCAGCACAGCACTGTGGGGTTTATCAGAATCCCAGAGTAATCCGTGTGGAAGGGACCTGAAGGGTCCCCAGCCCACCTGCACTCGGAGCAGGGCTGGCTATAAGATCAGGTCACTCAGTCAGGGCTTCATCCTGAAAACATCCAAGGAGAGAGGCTGCAGAACCTCATGGGCAGCATGACAGTCCTAATGGCCACCAGACAACTCCTCATGCCACAGAAACATCCAGTGTGTAACTGATGTGACAGAGGTTACACCTGCTGGCTCCTGTGGGGCAGGAAACCTGATGCTTCAGTCTGTTTTTTTGTGATGTATGACTGACGGGCTGCACGGCCAAAGTGCCACAAACCTCCTGGGAAAAGCACGTGCATTTGAACAAATACCTTCCTACCATGCAGACACCACATCCATGGTCCACTTGGTGGCACAGTGAGGAATCAAGTACTTAGCCTATTAAATTACCAGACACAAACCCCCAAACATTCTGAGAACAAACTCCAGCACAGCTGCTGTGACAGGGCTTGGGCCTCCAGCTGGAGCACTGATGTTTACAGGAGCGTTCACACAGAAGCTGGCGGGGCTGCACTGGGAACAATCGTTACACTGAAGATGTCCAAAGACAAAATCCTTATTTAAAAAAAATATTACTACAATATCAAAGTCTGTAGTAACACACTGTTGGAGAGCTTGAGAATTCCAGTAACAGTTCCTCAAGCAGCCCACAACCTTTTTTCCATCTGCAGGGACCTGCACTAGAAGGGACACAAGTCACAGGAATCAACAAATCATCTTCTGCTGTACTTCTATGGCTTCACCACACTGCACTGACATTTTCATTGACATCTTATGAGAAACATTTTACTCTAATTTTACTTACCCTGCAATTACAAATATCTGGAAGATTTACTGGTTCTTAATATTTAAGAAAAAAAGGTGATTTTTTTGGTCTGCATTCACTTTAATAATCAGCATATATTTCATTGCCTAAAAACTTGTTGGAATGGCCTCAGTTTCTACTTGCAAAAAAACATTTATTTTAATGTAAGTCTCTCATGCATATCTTATAAATGGAACAAAATTCAATACCTGCACAGGCTTTCATGATTGTTTTCAGAGGTCCTGTAGTGTACATCAAGCCAACGAGAATCCCTGCCAGATGCCCAGCAAAAGAAGTTCTGCAAAACAGGAAAATCTTGTCAGGAATGGAAAGGAGACTTTTGTTGTAGGTATCCGAACAGGGGAGTGTGGAATTTGTTAACAAGGAAGTTCTTGAGTGAAACCAAGCACAGACAAATGACCTGCCAGCAAGGACACAATGCTGAGATTTCTTTCTTCAAAACTGCCTTAAAACTGGTATATAGGAATATACAGCTACACAACAGTAGCTAACAAATATCCTGAAGAAGCTGGAAACTAGCTGGAGAGACCACTCTAATTGCTTGTTTGGAGGACAGAAAGCTGTTTCCCTAAAAGCATTTAAAGACCTACTAAGATAGAAAGCTAGTTTTGTTGTATAAAAAAGTAGATGCACAGAATTATGCTGAAACACCCAGGTAGGGTTGACAAAACTTCTCACAGTTTCAAGTGCAAACAGGAACCCAGCACTTGCTGCAGCACCGTCCACACAGTCCTGCACTTAGTCCAAGACAGGCATGAGGGCAGATCCCTCCTAGTCTTCATAACACTGTGCCTTTGAAATGAAAAGGAGTAAAATGCTGAGATCTAAATTTTCCTATAAATACCAATGATTTCCTTAATCAAGATTATGATCTTTCACCCACTTGCATATGGAAGGCAGAGACTCTAGAGTCTTTTGAGACATCAATCCTCCAGCAACTGCTACAGTAAATAAGATTTGCTCCAAGTGTTGCCATGACTATGGGCATCCTGTAAATTCATAAACCAATTGTCTTTCAGCAGTCAAATGAAGACTTGAACTCTTTTGTGTTAAATCAGGTTTAAGCATTAAGCATAAAATTTGAATTTAACCAAGTTAAGACACTGTAAGTTGTTCACCTCTATCACAAAGTTAGAGAAGCCAATACACTACATGTTAAGGTCTCCCTCTACATGCAATTTTAAATAACTCAGTTGACTGGATTTATCCTGGTTGTCCAAAGACTCGACACAAGCTTTTTTGCCTTTGTAAAGCAGAAGTGAAGTGCTGGTGAAACAGAATTGAAGCACCATTCCCAGTGGTAGCTGCAGCTGGCAGCACAGGAGTGCTGCCGCATTTCTCACCTCCACAGCAAACATGAAACACATCAAGGTGGTCTGCTCTAGAAATAACCAACATGAGACCAACTGACCTGCATTCCTAGCACTGAAATTTTATGCTCATCTTGATTCCTGAGCATAACATCATACCACAAACCCAAATCTTGCTTAGAAAGGAGGCCATGCAGTCAACGTGCCAGTGCTAAACAACTGAACAAGAGTGAAACCAAATTAAATGATTGCACAAATAAAAGTCAGCTGGTTTTACACAGCCATGCCACTGCCTCTCTAAATGGAAATAGGAAACTTGTAACTAGTTTTGTAACATTTTGGGAAAATAACATAGGAAAAATAAGCAGAGTTTACATAAGAATGAAAGGCTGGAAAAAACGGTTCTCATCACATAATGTCCTTGCTGCCAAACCTGTTTTTTTTTGGTTGATGGGTTGTTCTCAGACCTTTTGCTCCTGAGGAACAGTTCTCATCAATAAATAGCATAATACAGAGTTCTACAGTAAATGTGACTCATAACCAGTGATGACTCAGTGACATCCCTAAGCGTTAGACAAGCGACAAATTAGAAAAGGAGATGAAATAGTAAAATAGATACATCCAAAAGATCTCATGAGGTTAAGTTTATTAGAGCTACGGAAAATACTCGTGTTCATATCAGGCACTGTACCAGGGTTAAGACTGAGATGGGTACAAGGCAAAATAACCCAAATTTAAAACCAGATTTGTTAAAATATTCTTATATTTTCACATATAAATAAATTAACTTCTGATGTTTGGTTTTTGTTGGGCTTTTTGTTGTTCTGGTAGTTCAGACAACCTGAAAGATAAGCCTTTCCTTTAAAAGCAAGGATAGGTACAGCACTCCTGTGCCAGAGGGACAGATGACTCAAGATACCACCTGCCCAATTCTAGAAGAGGCACAGAGATTAAACATAAGATGTTTTGCATGCCTGCTGTTCCATTAAAGAAACCATCCCAAGCACTGCTATACAAAGTCTCCATCTCGACAGCTCTAGCTTTACAGGAGGCAAAGATGAGAAGGGTATTACATGTCTTTGAAAATTTCCTCATAACAAAAGCATTAAGAAGAAAAACCAGAATTAAGAGATGGCAGTAAACCCCTAGATCCTCTGCTAGCACACAAGTCTAGGTTTTCAATAGCCTCAGTACTATTTTTGAATCCTTCACTGGCTATGGATTCTCAGGTGATCCTGACACATCATTCTACTAAGGCATTTATTGCAGGTCTTTCTGACTGAACAGAATTCTGCCCCAGTTCCTGACCTTTTATGTGTTTACAACTGAGTTATGCAACTTGATCTACAAAGGGACACCAATTAATCAGACACTTCCAAATACTACAAGCCTGGAGTGCACAGATGAACACTTAGGAGCAATGCTCTGAGAGCTGGAACAATTATGGTTCATTTCAAGGCAGTTGGCAGTTACTAATTAAACATGTTGTGTTCCAGGACATGAATTTCTGGAGATTATTGCTTGTTTTATACAGCACCCATTATCATTTATGTGCTGTGGAACTGTCCTAACTATCAAGATAGCAGGTAACAACATAGAGGTTCTTTAGACCAGGCAGCAATCTAAACTCCCATAAACCTATGACAATGTTTTTGACATGATTTCTGGACCTTCTACAATCTTTCAACCCTGAAGACACTTCTGCAGTACTGCAACTGAAAACCAACAGTAGCCAACCACTAAACTCATCTTCCCTCTATCAGATAGAAAACATGCTTGGTGTTTTTTTTTACTGTAGGCATAATGTTGTTCCATTACTCCTTAATAAACTAAATAGTATTAAATATCTCACCAAATAAAGATGACATCCAGCTAATACAACAGCTTTTATTTTTCAGAAGAATGGTTTTAAAGGACTGAAAGGTTTGGGTTTATACTTGTGGCAATGGCATACAAGTGACCTTTCAGCTCACACTTAGAAGTGCATTTGCAACAGGGCACTCTGCAGTTCTGCTGTCTTTAACCAAGGGCTCCAGGCCAGGGCGCAGAAGAATCAGTCTTTAAAGTTAAGTTTATCAGTTCAAAGTACTTCAGAGAGGCCACATCTCTTCTAACTTTGAAATAGAAAACACACTCACCCTGGGGCAATTAAATGAATAGCCACCAGCTCCGCCCAACACGCGTATCTGCTGGGTATGGGTAAGCCAAGGACATTGCTGATTCTTCCTGGATTGTAATGGTTGTTGAGAACTTTCAGAGCGAACAAAACTCCTGCAAACAAGGAGAAATCACATGAAAAAAGAGTCCCTGAGCCCAAATGATAAAGAACTGAAACTGAAGTGCCATGCGATTCCACAGCACCATGAAGCACGCTGTTACATGCCAGAACAGCACTTCAGAGCTGTTTCAGTCAGTGACTTAAAAAAAAAAATTACATATTTGTGTAGCAGCCAAGTCTAAGTTGCTTTTTAATATGCCTATTCACTGTAGCTATTCAGGTGTTCAAAACAATACAAACATAAGTTTTAAATGGGAGTACTAGTTGAAATTACTGACAATTATTGAACTCAAAAAAACCCGCTCCATCGGTTGAGAAAAGCCACTACTGAAAATAAGGCAGATACACAGGAAGCTCAACAGTAGGCTCAAATACTGAATTAATGGAAAATCTTACATATTCTCCAGAACCACGTTTCTGAAAAAAAACAGAAATCACCTTAAATCACAATAAATAATCACTCATTTCCAACTGACTGCAACCATTTTATCATGCAAGCAGTGGCCTAAATGACAAAATGAATTCACATTATCTATCAGAACTTTCAAAATGTTTTTGTTAAAGTTCCTCTCAAGGGAAAGCTCACACAGTTGTCTGAAAAAAAAAATAATTGAGAAGTAGAATATTTGACATGGAAAAGGTAGCAGAGTTGGACATCAATACAGACAAACTAAATAAAACCATGAAAAAGTTTCACTCCCCTTCTAACACCACAGAAAACCAGAGAAAGCAGAATTCCTTCACCTTTCTAGTGATGTAAATACTGTTATTTTAGGATCAAACATGCACATTAACACCTGTTCATGTTATTTGCTGCTGATCAAACACAGGAGTAAGTTGCTAGCAGCAGCATAGTTTAGGAGTCCTCTTCACCAATTCGACCCTTGGCTCACCAGAAGTCTATCTGCACAGCTTCAATTTCTTTTTAAGTTTGAAGTGTTTATTGGAACCACCTGATCTGGTGTGTTAGATTCCATCCAGGGGGACAAGGGGCAGGTCTGTTCCATCCATTTAAAATAAATTATTTAAAGCAAACCAAACAATCCAGACACCCTAAAACTCTTAAAACCTGTTCAAGTGACTAGGTCATAAATATGCAGATTGTTTCTTACAGCTTGGTCCCTGCTGATGTAGAGTACAGGAAGGCACAAACCTGCATCTCCCAAACAATTTTATCACTAAATCCAACTTTCCCTCTGTTGTGTCAAGAAAGGGGCACTTAATTTGCCACCCAGCTAAGTGACAAGCTGGAGACTAATTTGGGGAAAAAAGAAACCTTACAGTGAAATCTCAACACTACCCAGTTACATGGTAGTATTGTGTTCCCAGGGACGAAGAACTCTTAATGCAAATTCTTGAAAATATTCACCCTTCCCATGACAGGTAAGAACTGGGTTGATGCTAAGCTGTTTCAAGGTATGGGCAGATAGGAACATGTAGGAAAACACCTTTACTGGGATGACTGTATTTTTTGTGTTTGTGGGTAAAGACACTGCTGGTCACAAGAACGTAACCAGACCTACCTCACATTCATACCCAGAGCACATGCTTTAAATGAAAAAGCAGGGTAACTTCACTGACATAACAGCTCTGTACATGTACATGGATGTACACCTACCCATTTCCTGCATTTAACTTTGTCATATACTACCTATAAACAGTAATTTTACAGATCTAAATTGGACCAACTCTGTGCCTTACCTGAAAAGCCTACAGCACAATTCATTTCGTACGAAGGATCATCCAGAAATTTCATAAGCGTGAATTCCAGCACCATATAAACAACTCCAATCAGCACTGAAAACACCACAACTATGTATCCGAACCATAAGCTCTTAAGCTTTTTTTCCAGCATTATCCCCTTCCAAAGCATGGAAATCATGTTGTAATAGAGGTGCCAGTCATCCGCATGGTGGACGGGGGAGAGCAGCAGGCGCTGCCAGTCCCGCCGGTAGAAGCCTTCGCTGACGCTGATGCACGCCTCCGACAGCGGCTTCACGGGGTTCAGGAAGAGGAAAATGTTCACTGCAAGCACCCCAAGGGTGACAGGAGGAATGTTCTCCAGTCCAACTTGAGAAATTTGATAAAGCAATAAAAGCAGCCCAGCACTGACTCTTCCCTGCCTTCGCTGCATTATTGCTCCTTACTCAAAGAACCTGAAGATGATCCCTTTGTTCCAATTCAAAACCACACCAGTGCTGGAAATTCTGAAAGAAAAAAAGGAACTGCATTACTGTACATGTACAGGGGTGTTCTCAAGCTCATAATGCTTGTTTTGTTGTTGTTGCTCGTTTTTTGTTGTGTGTTTTTTTTTAAACATAGCAAATTCTTCAACCTAATCAGCTGAAACTTCTAAATCTGAACAAAAATTCAAATCAGAAAAAAAAAACCCAACATTTTTAAGGTGGTGCAAATTATAAATAAAAGCAACTTGTAGGTAATCCAGACAAGCATCACAAAAAACCCACCCACAGTCTCCAACCTCTTTCATGTCCCTATGCAAGTTTTACTTCACCTATAAAATTTCTGGGTGCTCTAGACATGTTCTTATTAATATCCTGATATTTAAGTTCCTGGAAGGAAATCACTTAAAAATTCTCTAGAGTTTCAGCTTTCAGGCTTCCCATCTTTGCTACACATATAATTTTGTTTCATGACCATTTTGCAACTTCTACAAACATTCAATATAAGCTAAGACTGAAAATGAAAAGTTAGTGTTTCAGAAAATAGCACAGATGCAGCCAAGTACTACCAAGTGTAAACTCTGTAATATACTAACTTTCTATTTAGTTTCAATTCCTTTCTCATTTATCACATCAAATGCTGCCTCTGTAAACACTTTAATCAGATAAGGAAGCAACAACCTAATTCTTCTGGAGGACAGCAGAAACAAATAAACATCTCTGAAAGGAGAAAAAGAGAGCAGCTCAAGATGCAAAGTTTAACATCCCATGTTATGTCTACCACAACTTACTAAGTTTCACATTTCTACAGACCACTGGTATGCCTGCAAACACTTCACTAAACATATTTCTTTAGGTATTCAGAGTATCATTAGTAATTTGACGGGGTTGCCCCACACAAAGTAAGTGAACACATGGAAAAGAAGGAAATCAGCTCCACATGATGTCATCTGCAACAGCCAGAGGAGCTGTGGAGCCTGCCCAGAGCTGAGCGCTGAGGAAGCCGAGCCGGGGGCCAGCCCAGTTCCTCTGCTCCTATCCAAGAGGAGCAGGTACTTCCATGGGAGCTCCCACACAATTAACGAATGCCACTCGCAATAATTTCAGTTATTCCAGTCTCTGGGTTTCTCTTTAATTTACATTTATGCTCATTATAGCACCTGGAGAGAAGAAAACCCCTGGTAGTATCCTCAAAACAGCTGTAATAGAACAGAAAGCCAGTAAATGCATTTGCTCCATTAAAAAGAAATTCAGTGTTTCCCATGGTCCAGCCTCAAGAGAAGCTACATAACGTTCAGGTTTTGCCCAAAACAGAGAAACACACTTTATACCTGGCCTCTTGAACACTTAACCAACCACACTGGTACCTTTAAAAACTACCTTCTAATCCTCACAATTTCGCTACCAAGACCACAGCTCCAGCCACCACAAACTCCAAAGGAGCTGAGACCTCTTAAGTGTGAACTGGTGGCTGCAGATTAACATGCTCAGCCTTCCACCTTTTGATGTCAACGTTATGGGAAAAGTACTTCAATAATCAGAAGTGTAATCCAGGTAATTCTCTTCTTCCACGCTACGTGCTGTGCTGCCAGGTTTACCAGCATCCCCATACTGCTCCTAGATGCACGTGCCCAAATGCCCAACACTTCTCATGCTGCTGACATAGCCGTGTTTTTCCACCACAAAACTGTTGACATAAAAACTGTCAGAACTCCCAAGCCACCATCATTTAAACCCAAGTTATGTGGAAACCACAAAGTCTTGCCATACCGTATTGTTCAAACTGCCAAACAATACAGTCTTACTTTTTAAAATTTCCACCCACTCTTTTGGCACTTAAATTTCTAATTTAAGTATTTTTAACATACAGGCACCTAGGAAAAGAAACCCTCACATAGCAGAGATCTGTATAATGATCACCTAGCACAACTGGGAATAGTTTACACCATGATTACAGTGGTGCCAAGTATTATAAATCATCCTTGTTACTGGCAACAGTCAAAAACATCAGCCAAGGCACACTATGTATTTGATCATAAAATGAAAAAAATACAAGAAGGAAGAGTAGTTATTTGAGAGCCTCCTGAAATGCAGCTCAATATATAGAGATTTCAGCTGTTTGAACATTCTTCCTCAGCCTCTACTGTTCATTACAAGTCTAATGAGGTTTGGTACAATGCAGCACTTTTTTTTTTTTCCAAAACATGCCACCCACTTCAACGTGTACAGATTTCCAGAATAGACTTGAAATGGACATTTGTCTTTCATCTAGGCTGCTACGTGTCTGCATTTTTGTCACCGACTCAAGATAAATGTCTGAACTACACATTCTCAGAATTTGTTTTGCACTAACCAAGTGCAGTGTTTCAATTTTTACTTGGACCATGAGAAACACCTTGCTCACTCAGCAACCCTAAAACATTATGACTTCATATTTCTGAAAAATGATGTAATAAAGTATTTTAGTAAATGCCAGTAAAAATTAAATGTTATACTGTCTTTTCCTATAGTTATAATTTGAAGTTAGAGAAAAAGAATCTCCCTGTAGCCTTCTGCCCCCCAAAATGGACAGAGCTATCCCAGAATTTTGATTTACGTTTATGTGAAGCAAAATCCAGACCACTGCCTTTCACTTTAAAAAAAAAAAAAACACCCAACCAAATAAATCACACTGTGCCATAAGCCTTGTATGAACAGCCAAAGACATAGAACATCTCATTCCCACAGGGGGCGAACGCAGCCATGATTTTCCCCATCACCTGCACCACACTCCCTCATCTTCAGACCCATCCCCAACCCTCTCGCTAGAACTGCTGGTTTCCTCTTTGCTTTGCAAACACAAATTGCAGTGGAGGGGCTTGAGCACTGAGAGGAAAACACCCCAGGGTGACTCCTGCAGCTCACATCAGGAATACGACTTGGAAGCCAGGTTCTACATCACCCGACTGACCCCACCACAGTCCACTCCATGGCCCGAGTGCGCATGAACTCATCTCTTCGCTGATGAGATGAAACCAGGAAAGAACCCAGAAAAAGAAAAATGGACATTCCACCTACATTCATCTGGATCAGAACTAAACAGATGTAAAAAAGCTTCAAGGAAGAAAACCACCCAATCCAGAGCATACACCATGTCACACCACAGATACACCTCGACAGCCCCACACCACTTCTCTCTGAAGATACACAGGGTACAGAGACTTATCCAAGTAAAGACTGGAACAGAACCTGGGTTTAGGTTGCAAGGAGACGCCTGCAAAGGAAGCAGAAGCAAACTGTAACCTTTTAACTACTGCCCGTGAACCTTGTAAATGGGGAAGGCACGACAGGGAAAAAAAACTGCAAGAAAAAACTTCACAAATTTGAAGCCTAATGAATCACCCTGTTTCTATTGAATCCATACACAACGCAGCGGCCAACCCCCAGCCACCAGTTACACTAAGCTTTGGAAGGTGTAGTCAATTATGTAGAGCACAATACAAGGTTCTGACACAATTATGGAAGTCATTAGTGCATAAAGAATGACTTCAGGATTAATCACACGTGCCTTTAAAGGGCATACTGTGCTCTCATGAAGGAACATGGAACTTCAGACTGAAACAAACACAAGGTTTCAGAATTCAATATGAGAAGCCACACATCTCCAATACAAATGTTTTAAAATAGTTGAAGTCAGTAGCTACCTTGGTGAAATGAAACCATACAGAGCTAAGTATCAACATCAACTTCATAAAAGGCTATACTGCAGTCTTTTTTTAATATGCCACATTTTACATTAGACATTCTTCGAAGTTTTCTGTAGGAACAAGGAAGCTTCTCTGCCTCTTATGTCTCCTTCAGCATGAAAATTAGAAATGCTTTATAGCTCTTCAATACTATGAAAAAGAAGCCACTAACAAAATAAGCTTTTAAGCTAACAACTTCAACTTAAAACTCAAAATTGTGTTGTGAAAAGTGTGACGATCACTATTCACAATGAGCTATATACATGTTAAATAATCCATGCCAAGAATAGGTTTGGACACCTCACCCCAAAACCAACCGGACAGCTTTCGGAGACCAGGCCCATCTCACGCTCTGCCTCTGTAGATGCCTGGAGTATCAACACCTGGGACACTGAGTGTTTAGGCTTTTAATTGCCTTATTAGTGTAGCTTCGAGGCATCAGCTGTTGCTGACCCTCCATGGGCAGTTAATCAGAATTACTTTATCATAATATGCTGAGGGGATGTAATGGACATATTAAGTCTCTTTTCAGTTCTGTGGAAGGGAAGGTCACAGAAAGGTTCAATAAATATTCTTACTACACCCATTTCATAACAGATAGTAATTAGCAATTATCTCTTGAAACACTGCATCAGCATACAATTCAAGTTTGAAAAGAGAAATATTTACATCACTGTACTAGTTAAGGTGAAGGGATGTCACAGCTCAGAACAGACAAAAATACGTAAGTGCAACAGTGGACTTCTGATTAGACTGCAATTAAAGAGTTCTAAGTAGGGTCAGGAGTTTGGGGTTTATTTTTTAACCTGATTGCAATACTTACAGTTGCATAATTCTAAAACTGGATAATTATAGAAAAAGAAGATCCTTGTTTTTCTCAAGAAATTTGTAATATAATTGAAAACAAACAACTATTGCTTTCCTGATTTCACTTTGGAAGCGTGAAGCCAAGGGCTCTTTGAAGGCTGGCATTCCTTAGTTTGTGTGGCTCCGAGGGAAGGTTTGACTGCAGTTTGTAGGAGAACAGCAAGACAGGAATCTCACTTTCTAACAAAATCAATTTTAAAAGATATTGGTTCAAAATAAAAACAACTCAAAAACATATACCTTCCAGAGTTACTGTTAACTCTCATTAAAACCTCCAACCTCTCTGAATGCACCAAGTGCAACTCCAGGGAGAACATCACTGCACCAGCTCAGGAAATGAAACCAGCTCACTTTGTACCACTAAATACATTTTTTAAGCACCTGAACTACTCCGGCTCAGTATTTACACAACACAGGGAAGTTTACCAAACACAGCTGAGCCACACTTGTCACCACTCTTCTTCTGAGACAGGTGCGAGTTATTTGCAAGCTTAGGGATTTTTTTACTCTTTAAACACGGAATGAAAGGGCTATAGCTCTGCTCAAGGTTTGTTGTGTTTGTTTTTTTTTTTAAACCAAACCAACAGTTGATTATTAACATAACCTATAAAAGAATACTGCTGTAGGGAAACAGAGTAAATAACAAAGGCTGCTCAGGCCACCCACCTGTCGGGAGCAGCTTCGCTTTCAGGTAACTGACAATGACATCTAAACTGAGAAGTGGCACATTCAAAGAGCGGGCCCTTGTGACGCAGCCCTCCGCACAGCCAACGCTGCTCTTCAGCTCTCTTTGGGTTCCTTTCAGCACGCCACTTACTGACTTATTTTCACAGTCGTAGCGGATACGTA